>NC_051245.2:56686030-56986030 GCF_015237465.2 Chelonia mydas | reverse complement strand
GAACAGTGCTATACAAGTGATACATTTTATTATCATTGTCCCCGGATGTAGGAATTAACTAATTAGAAGTTGTTTCACTCATGTTACTCTATTATTTAAAAAAAATTACAGCTTTGCATAAATATGATTATACTAATTCTCGCATTAGTGAGAAGAAAACTTTTCCAACAATAATTATGAGGATAAAATCATCGTACTGATGAACATTTTCCCCACATACAGTGTCAAAGGAAAAGCTGGTACCAGTTGAAAGCTCTGTTAATGCATCCTATGGAAACTGGGGGAGTGAGCCACATTCAGTAACAGCATCCCGTCTGTTGCACTGGAGAGATGTATGGATCCAAGGAGCCATACAATAAATGGGGGCAGGCAATGGAGAGATGCACATTATTCCCCCATTGACCCCATGGAAATGTAATAGAAAAGGTAATCCATTTTTCCACAGCACACCCTGCACAGATAGCAGATGTGGCCCCTAATATGGAGCTTGGGCATGGCTAAAGAGGGGCAGAGGCATAAGGCTTCCATGAGGATGGGGCCCATGTGCATCCATGCCATTTGTGGCTATAACAGCATCAGCCACCTCATGTGCACACCCCCATGGCCAAGGATGGCTCTGCAGCACCCTGCTTCTGTTTTCCTTCTTCAGGGCTCCTTACGAACTCCACACAGTTTTTGTCATGGCTAACATCAACCCTGCCTGCATCTGGTTTAATAACAGTTCAGAAACAATCCTCAAGGTCCAACACTCAAGTTCCTCAGCTCTGGCATCTTTTCCTAACACAACTCTTTTTCTGTCCCAGGCTGCTCTTCACACGACACTACTCCCAGCCCTTCCTAGCTAAAGTTCAGCCTTCTGGCTCTGGCTTCTCCCAGTCAGCATCTCCTACTCACTGCAGCTCTCTTCTGCCACAGTTTCCTGTTCCTTTCTGGCTCTTTATAGGGAACACCTGTCCTCTATTAAGCTAATCAAGGCTGTTAATGAGGCACAGGTGGGCTGGAGCAATTCCCTCTTAAAGGGCTCAGTCCACCCTGTGACAGTGGCCTACACCCTCACTTTCTTATATGAGGAAATCCCATCCTCCCATAGGAAGATGCAGAAGAAACTCCACAAGGGGAAAACCACAGAATTTCCTGTCCCCCCAGTATGGGTATTTTTCTCATAGGAACATGATCTGGGGCCTAAAGTTTGAAAACTGAAATAAAAAGTATTAAATTACAAAGGTTTTCCATAATTACTAAATGATTCCAATTTTCAGCAAGTTCACACATGGAGAAGAAATCCATACTCAGTGAAATCATTGTGCAGGCTCCTAAAATCCAGATAAGGCTGGTTGGCTATTGTTTACTAGCTGTCTGGTACGCTGCCTCAGACACTGAGTCACCCTGTTTTTCTGCACCGCCTTTGTTCCAGATTAGACATTTGAAACTCAAAATTGCCAGAAGGCATCCAAACTGGGAAACTGTGTGCTTTGTTGTTGCACTTTGGACTCAAATGACCCTCGCAACAGAACAGCAATTAAAAAAAAAAAAGTGATTGTTCATAAAAGGTGCCAGACTGAGTTCTATTTATCTGCAGAACCAGTACGACAGAGGCAGCAGCTGCCCAAGTTAGTTTCTAATGCTGTCCTACCAAAGTGCCCGGAATGGGAGCGCCAAGGCCTACTTCCCTACTGCTACATCGGTTTTATGCCCGTGTAACAATCGGTTTAACACATGGGAGGGGGTCGGTAGTGGACAGGTTGGGGTGGGCGAGAGAAATATCTTTCTCCACCTAGAAATGTAGTAGGGCTCTATTAGTTTTCTGCAGCCCACTATCCACAAAACCCAGAGGTTACCCCAGCTGACACCTGAGGCATGGCAAAGGAGTTATCCTGGCATAAGGCGGGTGTACTAACCAACTGTGTACTTGACTGAGGCTAGTCAGTGTGATTCACTGAACAGCAATTAAATGGTAACAACACTGTCGGGTACTACTGACCTGGATTTGAATTGATGACCTTACAGCAGAATGTTTCTCTGACCCATTATACATTCTGAGCTATCCAGTCCCCATTGTGTATCACTTCTTATTGTGTTGCTCCTGTCTATTTTCCTCATGCCACAATGATGAATAAAATAGAACATGGATATACTTATAGATCATCAATTACAGGGTGCTCAAAGAACCACAGCTAGAGCATCTGTTCTTCTACAAATGCTTCTGTCTATCCACAGTAATGGCTGCCACATTTGAGTTGTTTCCATTTATGAAAGTTTTGTTGTCAAATGCAGTAGTAGTTTAAGCTTGAGCAGATGGACTGACACATATTAAGTTCTTCAGTGTTTGCACAGCAGCACCTATATCACATTGATTGTTTTCCTTATTTCCATTCCCCTACTGGTTTTCCAACAGCATTGCCACACCTCTCCTATCCATGGCTCATTTTACTCATTTCTTCTGAAAACTAATTTCTTCTGTTTTCAGAAGCAACCATCTCCTCCTGAAGACCCAGCTGGGGGCCCTTTGTTTCTAAATAATATAGGCTGCAATAAGCTTTAATTCCTCCCTGCTCTAGAGCGATCATTTGTAAACATCATTGCAACTAGTTACTTCACATGAGTTTTCATAAAAGCACCACTTTAAGATTGTTAGCTCTTTGGAGCAGGAACTGTCAATATGTTTGCACACTGCCTGGAATAATGAGATCTGACATGGTTGGCCTCTAGGTACCACCACAATATAAATGTTAAATAATAATGATTTCTGGAAATACCACGTTTGGCAATCCTGTGAAATTGCAGTGGTCTGTGTTAGGGGGCTTATTCCTTCACCCACTTACTTCCCTGGTCCTTCTCGCATGAACAGAGAGCAACAATACCCGAAGTCCAAAAGTGCAAACAATTCGATGTTTATTGGGGTGAGCTTCCAGCAAGCATGATTCCAGTTTCCTTCCTTAGTGTCCCCCTTCCCAGCTCTGACACCACAGAGCCTTACCTGTGTCCCTGTTCCCATTTCCCCCTTTAGCTAAACATGATTCCAATTTCCCTAACCCCATTCCCTGTTCCCATTTCCCCCTTTAGCTAAACATGATTCCAATTTCCCCACCCCCATTCCCTGTTCCCATTTCCCACCCACTTCCTGATTCACTGCAGACTATACTGTAAAATTTGAGTTCTTCTTAGCTATACCTTAACCAATCATTTTCCTGAAATTTAACTAACCGATCCTAACATATTGTAACATGATTATGTAACCAATTATATCCCACCACCTTAATTAGTTTACACCCAGCAAAATTAATTATACAGCAGACAGGAACAATCACAGAACCAGACAGAGATTATACAGACAAACAATAGCAAAGTGGGAACTATAATGACAAAACAATTCAGAAGTGAGGATTTCACATCCCAGCTATTGATAAGTGAGTTCTTGCCAGACAGGATGCTATCGAACTAAGTTTCCTTTTACATCTTCTAGGCACTTCCCTTTCCCTGGAAGCGATAGGCATTATCAGAACAGGAGCCCAATAGCACGTTATTTCAATGTAACCCTTCTGCCCATCAGAGTTGGCAGCAACAAGGGCCGGGTTCAATATCTAGGGGATCCATTCCAATAACACAATGCAAACCGGCTCGAGTCCCCACCCAGTGACCTGGGACAAATATATACCACCCCCGCTGGGCGCCTCCAAGAGGCAATACTTCCCCTCTCGCAAGCACCTAGTCTGAGTGTAGCAAAAAGCCTTTTAATAACAGAGAGAAACAATGTGGCATTATGTTGGGGAAACACCACCAACAGGATTCATAACAAAACCCATGAGCAAAAAATCCACCCCAAGCAAATTGGGGCATGCCCTTTCCCTTTTGTTCTTGAGTCCAGCAACCCCAAATCACCCAAAGTCCCAAAGTTCAATGACCCAAAAGTCTCTGTCCCTGGTGAGGGCAGCCCCAGAGTTCAAAAGTTTATCTACAGAGCTTTACCTCCCAACCTGGGTGGAGATGGGGGTGGAGGTAAGAGGCACCTTACATGATCTGAAGCTGACCGCCCCACAGCTCCATAGGCCTTCGCTCCGCTCTGCTCCGCCAGCCGCCCCACAAACTGCTTCGCTCAGCTCCGCGGCCCACATGCAGCTCCCGCTGTCCCACGAACTGCTCCGCGTCCCACCAGCAGCTCCCGCTTCCTATGAACTGCTCCACCAGCCTGTCCACAAGGCACTCCAGCCGTCCCACAAACTGCTCCACAATATATCTTCAGGCTCCCCCACTACTTAACACGACGCTCAGTCATTTCAGCTCTTTGGTGAAGTCAGCTTGTAGTAGGGGAGCCTCAGTGCTGGTGCACTATTAGCCCAAAGTGAGCTCCGCAGCCTGTAACTAGACTTCTAATGAAATCAAAATTAGCTCTGATATTCCACAGTGGAGAGAGGAGGAAGTGCAATTAGCATGTAAGGCCCTCACCAAGGGGCCCATGCCACCAAGTATTAATACTTGGTCCCTAGCCTCTCTCCATTCACAGAGTTTTGGAACCCATGACCCTTGCCTAGCGAGTGCTACTTAGTTGATGGTGAGTCCCTCCATTATAACAAAAGGCCAAGTACAGTTCCAAGCACAGTTCCCATAATCAGGGTAATAACAATTTATTCTTCCTGCCCCAATAACAGAGACACTGGGGATCCCACAGCAGCCAAAGTGACCATTTGGGCAGCTATGGCCTCATTCTAGGCGGGGTGGGTGTACCTATGCAAATGAGATCGGCCCCTGAAGTTGTTTTCCACAACTTGCCACACCTCACCACCAGATGTCAGGGTGGAGCTTATCCTGACACTGCTTACATCAACGTGACTAGTTTGGAATGTGAGGAGGAGACCGGTCGCTTCCCAGTTTATGGCTGCCTCTGTTGCTTAACCAAAGGCCTTAGCCTAAGAACTGGGCCTCAGACTGTCACAGTAAGAGAAGGACCTTACACTGGCAGAAAGTGATTTTGATTCTTTCTTTTATACCTCTAGAGCCAAGTGATAAGAATACACCTAAATTCTTAGAGTATAGGCCTTTACAGACAGGCCTGAATATCTATATCCTAACAGTCTGGGTTGCCCACAGGGATGAGAGCTTTTGAGGGGAGAGTAAATGCAGGTTACAGGGATTTGTTAGATGGCTTTTCATTTCCAGATAGGAAGTATTAGACAATTAAAGGAAGGTACTACTTCGTTAGATTAGATCTACTTTCCATTAGTGGATGGATTATGTAGTATTTTCTACAAAAATCTACACTGTAATTTTTCACCTGTAATACACATATGAGCGTAATTCAGTTTTTTCCCATACCATTCACTACTCAGATACAGAGTTGCATATAGCTTAAAACTGATCACCTTTTGGATACAACATAGAAAAACTGCACTTTTCTTGGCTGCCTAAAATCATTCCCCTAGCCAAGCTATAGGGCTATTTCAAAGGAATTGCTGCCTAAATAATATATTAATCTCTCATGCTGTGGGATTCTTTTCTGTTATCTATATATAGAACAGACTGGTGACTCATATTCACACACTTAGAGGCTAATGGGATTCCTAGATTGGCAATAAGCAGTGATGAGCTGCCAAAATCTTAACAACCGGTTCCCTCCTCACCCAACGAGGGGGGCATGGCCCACCCCCGCCCCCCGGGGATTTCTGGCCCATCCAACCCCCCGCGTTCCTTGATGCCCCCCCCCAGACCTCTGCCCCATCCACCTCCCTCCCCTGTCCCCTGACTGCCCCCAGAACTGGGCAGGAGGGTTTCGTGTCCACCCCGCCCCTAAGAGCCGGGGGAGTCCCGGCTGTGCTTACCTGGGGCAGCTCCCAGGAAGCATCCAGCATGTCCCTCTGGCTCCTAGGGATGGAGGAGCGTAGCTGGGGGGGGAGCAGGGGGAGTGGCCGCTCCCCCCACTGATCACATCAAAAGTGGCAAACCAGTGCAAAACCAGCTCCAGCTCACCACTGGCAATAAGTAAAATTACCATTTTTAGCATCTTAATTTCAGGATTTATCTCCAAGAGAGTTTGCTGGCAGTATAAAGACTGCCATTTTAACCTTTTAATTAGAGTTAATTTTAGGAGAAAAGTGGTGGTTGTTTTGTAAAAACAAAAAAAGGAGAGACATAGTAAAAAGGAAAAATGAGATCTAACTTGCCGCTTTGTTGTTTCCCCAGCGAACTTAATACACATCATAGATTTTTTAACTTTCTGTCTTTCTATTTTTTATCAAATTATTTGGTTTTGCAATGTCAGTGTCATAACTTTAAGGGCAAACAAAATCTGTATTGGCCAGATCAACAATAGACTTAACATACTGATTAATTATTATTATTATTTACACTTTGGATTTTGCAATTGGGTTTATGCTAAATAATCTGAGATGCATTATATTGTCTGGAACAGATTAAAAAGGTCAAAACAACAGCTCTCAAATTATCTCATAAATTGCAATGGAACCCTAACTTTGGAGTTGCTATCCATTTCTCCAAGCAGGATTAAGATTCCCTCCGTTTCTCACTGCATTTAGTTGCTAAATTTGGCTCAATAACTTTTCAGACAACAATTGAATTTTCTGTGCAATTTTTGCAGTGTCACATTTACTACTTTAAATAATGGCCATATTTTCTGCACATTTTTTGGGCAGATTCCCTCTAGCTAGAAACCCCACAAAGTCTAAATATCAAACTGACAAACTTTAAAAGCTTCTTGGACAAAGTCCAGTTTTGGAAAGGAAATAGTTATCACATCAAAGTTATTTCCCTTATTCTGAATAAATTATTTGAGGATTAGCAGCCTGCCCCACTCACGATCATCAGCTACCTCTATTTTCTGATGCTGCCATCCTCCCTCCCTTACAAGGTCTTTTCTGCTCATGCCACTCATGAGCTTGGTGAGGGATAAAACAGAGCTAATTGGGATTCTCAGGAGCTAGTGGAGATGTTGGGGGACAGAGAAAGGGATGGGGCATGAGGAGTTGAACAAGGTTTTGGGGAGACCAATAGTAGCTTGACAGGGATTCCCCATGTTCTAGGGATAAGAGTGTGCATAGGGCCTGGAGTGATGAAGTTCAGTTTCTCTGCCATTTGAAGAGCTAATTAAGCACATGGAGACGGCAGGATTGTCAGGAGCCTTTCATGTGCCAATATCAAGAGACAGACATTCAGTTCTTCCAGCACTGCTGCCTTGGCTGCCTAGTGCATGCACGTTTATATATCATTTTCAGCTTCCTAAATATAGTTTTTTTAAAGCCTGTAGCCCTTACAGTTTGGAAGTCTAATTTTTAGACCATATCATCTGTTCCTAATCTAGTGCCCAAATCAGTGGGACAACTCACATGAGTGGGGATTGCAGGATAGGGCTGTTAGATTGTAATCTCCAAGCATGCAGTCTTGAGGACAGCTCTCACTCAGGAATGCATTTCTGTTGGGATGCTTGTGTAAGGGCCATTTAGGATCGGTCCCTGTGTTTGTACAATGCTGAACACAAGTGGTACTCTATAAAAAAAATAAGCTAAAATCAATAGTTTTCAATGAATATAATAAGTGGGTTGTAAGTGAATTTGGTCCAGTGTTACATTGGTTATTTTCTGCCCCATAATTATCTGGTAAAATCTGTATTTACAGTACCTATTTACTAACTGTTGTCACCTGCCTTCATGACCGCTAAATTCCCAGTCCTTGTACAAACTCTTACTTCTTATGTACACCATAATTCATTATGTGGTCATCTGCTTAGCATGCTACTGGTAACCTGCTGAGTTGCTCAGCTGCATAGAATACATTCTAAGCAGCCTCCTATCATAGTCAAGAATGGAAAAAGTTTGATTTAATGCCCAATTGATTACAAAACAAAGGTCTAAAAATACCTGCTCAACAATCTGCTAATGTCGCCACCACAAACATTATTGTCACGGTTTTAGTCTGTGTAGAGGGTTTTGTAAGCTCCATTTTACGTTAGTGAAACATTATTTAAAAAATGAGAACACAGTGGAACATGCTTTCAGCAGAGTAGGGGTAGTTTCTAGAACGGCTGTTATTACCTGGTTTCACTATATCACATATAGCCCCTCATCAATGGGCTGGGTATTATTGAGAGCAGAATTTCACTCAAAATGGCCTGAGAATATTCCCCCATTTGTACTCCATTAAATCTCTTAACTCATGAAATCAGCAGGTGGGTTAGAAATAGCTAGTAGAAAAACAATAATTCTTATCCTTCAGGCTCGGTTCCAGCGGAAAAAAAGTGGCCAGAAGTTGAGCTGATCAATCTTGCAATGATGAAAATCTAATGCAGCAGCTGTTTTTCTGGGAACTGTCACTCATCACATTTTAATTTCACAGTTTTCAATTAATCTTTTCCAAATGCAGCACTAAAAGGTAGTGAGATAACAACAGAACTTGGATTGAAAGTAAGTTGAGTTTTCTCCCCTTTTGGTTTTATTTCTAGTGATTCTTCTAACACTTTAACTCACTTAGAACAGAGATCAAGAAATGATATATTAGTCCCAGAATTATGCAAAAATCAGCAGTTTTAATTTGTATCCCATGAGCTTCACTTTGAGTTTTAGGTGTGCATATACCCAATAATGAAAAACAACTTTAAAATGGATAAGAAATCACTGTTTATATAATGCACAATTAGCCTTTTGAACTGGAGATATCATTGAGACTAAGATCTTAGTCTGAATCAAAGAAGGATTAGACATGTATATGGACAATGAGAACATACACAGCTAGAACAGAAAAAAAGTGGAGGAGAGGCAGGGGTGTTTATCCTAAAGGGGCTTGTATACCCACAGTATTTGCACCAATTTGACTAAATTGCACACACACACACAAAAGATCTGGTTAAATTAGTGCAACCCCCTTAATGTGGACCCAGTTATATTGGTATGAAGGTGTTTCAGTAAGTCAAATTCTACCATATAAACAGCTACAACGTTTTTGCAGTATTTTGTTTGTTTTATTATTTAAAAAGCTCCAGCTCCTGGAGTTAAAAGTGATAACAATCACAGCTTTCATTTAAAAACAATAAGTAGCCCTCATGACCGTGGAGAAAAGATTGAAAAATCCTGAAGTCCAGAAGTGAAAACATGCTTTGAGTGAACTGAAGGCAAACAAAAAGAACCCCACATTTATTATTGTTAACAATCTCATGATTTGGGGAGGAAATGACTCATGATTTTTGAATGCTTCGAGGTTGGCGACACTGATTATTCAGACACATGTCTTAGTCTACAAATGGGTTAACTCACTAGAGTTACCTGGTAATCAATTAAGTTAAAAGCTCTAGTGTAGACAAACCTAAGTGAAAGGTGGGGGAGAATCTGGGCTACTGTTCTTTCATATTCTGCAAATGTTCAGATTAAACAGTAAATAAGGTTAATCATTCATGTTTCACAAACAAAATATCTTCAGAGTTTGCTTGTTGCTTTAGTCTGACTGAATGAAGTGAAGGTAGGTTATAGCAAAGTTAATATTTTCAAGTGCAAAAATGTGCATAAAAGCATTTTGAAGAGTATTTACAAAGGTTTTTTGCACAAAAGACCCAAAAATATATTTTGCTTATTGCAATTACATGAGGAACAGAGTTTAGTACAGTGATCCTAGTGTTGTATACAGTGTGTTTTTGGAAATCCCTTTTCAGTAATTTTGTTGTGGCATGTTAGCTGTCTTGACCTCCTGGCATTAAATCTAAAAGTTTGTTTCTAGTTACTGCTTGAAGTCTTCAGAATAATACACAGTAAAATGGATATGTTGAGTCATCTCAAAGAACTGGAAAGTCTCTCTCTTCTGTTAATGTTTCCATTTTAACGGAGACTGACAACCTTTTAATGTATCTGACTGGTCATTTCGCTCAGCACAGCGGGAGGCAAGCAGCTTCTCTAGATTTTACTTTTCTCATGTGAACAGTCCATTTGAGTTCATTGGGTCTACTTACTTGAGTAAAGTTACTCACTTACATATGAGCATTAGCAAAATAAAATCCCTGTAATTTTAAATGCAAAGCAACACCATAAACAAGTTAATGAGCATTTTCTAATTATCCCAGGTTGAAAGCAAAGCCAGATATTTGCTTTAATCCCGTTTTTCCATGCTTTACTCATGTTCCTCATCTCCTTCTGGGTCTTCTGCTTGTGATTTCTTTCATATGCCAAGCCTTTTGCGTCAGCACAGTCCCAGAAAATAGAACTGTTGTTCTCACTGATGACCCTCAGTTTTGCAAGAAATCAAATGGTGGCTTCTTCCCCATCGCGACTAAGAAAAAGCTTTTATGAGTATAATAAATTCCTGTGGTCTGACCTTAGCATCCAGGGTATGGCCTGGAAAAAAAAAAAACAAGTTGTTGCCTTTGTGTAGACTGTCTTCAACAGCTTGGGATCAAGTCTGAGTGACTTTTTTCTGAAATTCCAATGAGATTGTTTTTGTCACCTACATGTCTTCATTTGTGTTGCTCTAACAGGATCTCTCAACATGCAGTATATTGGGTCCTTCTTCATATTAGTATTATGGGTAAATTGTCATAAAGCAGAGCTATATATGCAGAAATGTGTGTGGAAGTCCTCCATTTGACTGCCTATGTAAGTTAATTGAATTCCAAGTGGGCAAATATGTAATTATTTTTTCACTTGTGCAGTTAATCAGGCATTCAGCTATCACAATGATTAACACAGTATAAAAATGCAGATGATGGAGAAGCACACACAGTTGAAACTAGCTTCCGATTTTAAGACCAGTTTTCTACCCTCCTCATTAATTCTCCACTGGCATACAATAGACTGAACCTCAAAACTGACTGAAGCTTAACTAGAAGTTATTCAGCAAACTTTAAATTGTTCAAATCACTTGCACGTGGATGCAGTGTGCAACAGAGAGACATTACAACTGATGGCTCTCTCTAATGCAGAAAAGCCTATTGTAAATTATGGGCTGTTTAGAATCATAGAATATCAGGGTTGGAAGGGACCTCAGGAGGTCATCTAGTCCAACCCCATGCTCAAAGCAGGACCAATCCCCAACTAAATCATCCCAGCTAGGGCTTTGTCAAGCCTGATCTTAAAAACTTGAACGGAAGGAGATTCCACCACCTCCCTAGGTAATGCATTCCAGTGCTTCACAACCCTCCTAGTGAAAATGTTTTTTCTAATATCCAACCTAAACCTCCCCCACTGCAACTTGAGACCATTACTCCTCGTTCTGTCATCTGCTACCACTGAGAACAATCTAGATCCATCCTCTCTGGAACCCCCTTTCAGGTAGTTGAAAGCAGCTATCAAATCCCCCCTCATTCTTCTTTTCCGCAGACTAAACAATCCCAGTTCCCTCCACCTCTCCTCATAAGTCATGTGTTCCAGTTCCCTAATCATTTTTGTTGTCCTCCGCTGGACGCTTTCCAATTTTTTCACATCCTTCTTGTAGTGTGGGGTCCAAAACTGGACACAGTACTCTAGATGAGGCCCCACTAATGTCGAATAGAGGGGAACAATCACGTCCCTCAATCTGCTGGCAGTGCCCCTACTTATACAGCCCAAAATGTTGTTTGCCTTCTTGGCAACAAGGGCACACTGTTGACTCATATCCAGCTTCTTGTCCACTGTAACCCCTAGGTCCTTTTCTGCAGAACTGCTGCCGAGCCATTCGGTCCCTAGTCTGAAGCGGTGCATTGGATTCTTCCGTCCTAAGTGCAGGACTCTGCACTTGTCCTTGTTGAATCTCATCAGATTTCTTTTGGCCCAATCCTCTAATTGGTCTAGGTCCCTCTGTATACTATCCCTACCCTCCAGCGTATCTACCTCTCCTCCCAGTTTAGTGTCATCTGCAAACGTGCTGAGGGTGCAATCCACGTCATCCTCCAGATCATTAATGAAGATATTGAACAAAAGCAGCCCCAGGACCGACCCTTGGGGCACTCTGCTTGATACCGGTTGCCAACTAGACATGGAGTCATTGATCACTACCCATTGAGCCTGACAATCTAGCCAGCTTTCTAGCCACCTTATAGTCCATTCATCCAGCCCATACTTCATTAACTTGCTGGCAAAAATACTGTGGGAGACCATATCAAAAGCTTTGCTAAAGTCAAGGAATAACATGTCCATCGCTTTCCCCTCATCCACAGAGCCAGTTATCTCGTCATAGAAGGCAATTAGATTAGTCAGACATGACTTGCCCTTGGTGAATCTATGCTGACTGTTCTTGATCAGGTTTCAGAGTAGCAGCCGTGTTAGTCTGTATTTGCAAAAAGAAAAGGAGTACTTGTGGCACTTTAGAGACTAACAAATTTATTTGAGCATAAGCTTTGGTGAGCTACAGCTCACTTCATCGGATGCATGTTCTTGATCACTTTCCTCTCCTCTAAGTGCTTCAGAATTGATTCCTTGAGGACCTGCTCCATGATTTTTCCAGGGACTGAGGTGAGGCTGACTGGTCTGTAGTTCCCTGGATCCTCCTTCTTCCCTTTTTCAAAGATGGGCACTACATTAGCCTTTTTCCAGTCGTCTGGGACCTCCCCCGATCACCATGAGTTTTCAAAGATAATGACCAATGGCCCTGCAATCACACCCACCAACTCCTTTAGCTCCTCGGATGCAGCGTATCCGGCCCCATGGACTTGTGCTCATCCAGCTTTTCTAAATAGTCTTGAACCACTTCTTTCTCCACAGAGCGCTGCTCACCTCCTCCCCATGCTGTGCTGCCCAGTGCAGTAGTCTGGGAGCTGACCTTGTTCGTGAAGACAGAGGAAAAAAAAGCATTGAGTACATTAGCTTTTTCCACATCCTCTGTCACTAGGTTTCTTCCCTCATTCAGTAAGGGGCCCACACTTTCCTTGACTTTATTCTTGTTGCTAACATACCTGAAAAAACCCTTCTTGTTACTCTTAACATCTCTTGCTAGCTGCAACTCCAAGTGTGATTTGGCCTTCCTGATTTCATTCCTACATGCCCGAGCAATATTTTTATACTCCTCCCTGGTCATTTGTCCAACCTTCCACTTCTTGTAAGCTTCTTTTTTGTGTTTAAGATCAGCAAGGATTTCACTGTTAAGCCAAGCTGGTTGCCTGCCGTATTTACTATTCTTTCTGCACATTGGGATGATTTGTCCCTGTGACCTCAATAAGGATTCTTTAAAATACAGCCAGCTCTCCTGGACTCCTTTCCCCCTCATGTTATTCTCCCAGGGGATCCTGGCCATCAGTTCCCTGAGGGAGTCAAAGTCTGCTTTTCTGAAGTCCAGGGTCCGTATTCTGCTGCTCTCCTTTCTTCCCTGTGTCAGGATCCTGAACTCGACCATCTCATGGTCACTGCCTCCCAGGTTCCCATCCACTTTTGCTTCCCCTACTAATTCTTCCTGGTTTGTGAGCAGCAGGTCAAGAAGAGCTCTGCCCCTAGTTGGTTCCTCTAGCATTTGCACCAGGAAATTGTCCCCTCCACTTTCCAAAAACTTCCTGGATTGTCTGTGCACCGCTGTATTGCTCTCCCAGCAGATATCAGGGTGATTGAAGTCTCCCATGAGAACCAGGGCCTGCGATCTAGTAACTTTCGTTAGTTGCCGGAAGAAAGCCTCATCCACCTCATCCCCCGGTCCGGTGGTCTATAGCAGACTCCCACCACAACATCACCCTTGTTGCTCACACTTCTAAACTTAATCCAGAGACTCTCAGGTTTTTCTGCAGTTTCATACCGGAGCTCTGAGCAGTCATACTGCTCTCTTACATACAATGCAACTCCCCCACCTTTTCTGCCCTGCCTGTCCTTCCTGAACAGTTTATATCCATCCATGACAGTACTCCAGTCATGTGAGTTATCCCACCAAGTCTCTGTTATTCCAATCTCATCATAATTCCTTGACTGTGCCAGGTGGTTTGTTTCCCACCACCTGCTGAAATAAGTCACCATTAGTTTGCCATTTTGCACTAGGCTAAAGAAAGTCTAGAACCTGATTCCCAAGTTCCACACATGTCGAGGCAGGATAAAGAAGCGTTCTGCACCGAGCTGTAGGTGTCTGAAAGTGTTAAGATGAAATATTATATTTCTTTTATCCTTTTTTCATACCTTTTCCTGCTACACATGTGTCATGGTTCAGGGTGAGCTGTCTCTTTGACCCCCTCACTTAGTCTCTGCATGGGCACCCCTTGCAAGTGACCATACCTGTACTTCTCGCAAGATGGAATCCTGCAATTTACTCCAGTTTTAAACTTGATCTCCTGATCACAGCACCCAGGTGCTAACCCTCTGTCCTTGGCAAGGTGAACTAGCCCCATATTAGTGTTGTCCCTTCAGCAACCTGTGATCAATATGAAAATGGGTGATACAGAACAGCCTCTTTAAAACAAAGTATATAATTTACCATAGGACTGTAGCAGAGAGGGAAAGAGTTAAAACAAGAGAAGACCATGAACATTATCTTACCAAAACTTGAGCCTTTCTTTGATAGTTTAGGTGGACTCCACTTGTCCCAGGCACAGCACACCCTTCCCTACCTTCAGCAGTGGGTATGGGTGAGCCTGTCTGCAGCCCTGCAGCTTCTTTCTCAGTCAGTGTCTCCCCCTGAGTTCACAGACTGGCTTTTTAATCCATTTTTAGATGTCTTTGCCTGGCTATGAGACCCCTAAACTTGATCACTCCGGTTTATGTATGGCACCAACTGTGTCGGAAGTAGACTTCCAGCAGTGAATTCACTGTACTGTCCATTGAGCACTGGCAATTGAGTTAGAGTCACCGCCTGTCTTCCTGGAGATTTGTAAAACCATCCAGAATTGAGTTAACTCTTTACCCCACATAAAAGACAGCATGATGATAATCATATAGATAGGGGTACCTACGTTTACAAAAAATATATAAATATCTAACACATTGTTCACACCATGGCTAGAGAAAAATAGAGGTGATGCTGGTAGGCAGAAGAAAGTATTTTGAGGAGTTTGCAGCCAAGGTGCGGTCTTCTTTGGTTGAAGGTTCACGTCCACAATTGTTTAATTCAGTGCATAGGCTATGTGTACTCTTGGATTCCTCACTGACGTTGAACTCTCACATCACAATGGCCATTTCCACAGACCATGTCCGGTTTGCTAGGAGACTCTGTCCAATCCTGGTATACGAAGAAGACTTGGCATCAATTATTCATGCTTTTGTCACCTCTCAGTTGTACTATAGCAATGCAATATAACTGGGCATGAAGCCTTCAGCATTTAGGAAATTCCAAATGCTAGTACAAAATGCTGCAGTGCATCTCCTCAGCAACATAGGCTATCGTGAGCACATCAGACCTGTCCTCCACCCTGTACACTGGCTTCCCATAGAATTTCAAATATGTAAATGATCATCTGAAGCTCTGGGACAAAGACTGTGTTCAATGACTTTGCTCCTCTGGTGCAATGGAGCAACCTACACTAACAGTAATGCTACTCTGGGTGGGAGACAGAACTTTCTCAGGGGGCGGTCAGAGATAGTGGAGTAAACTCCCACAGGAACATTACAAACCTCACCACTTTCTGCTCCAAATGCTAGGCACATTTCTTTTGATCTTGCCTTTTCTAATGTATACACATAGCAACAGGTATAGTTAAAAAAAACACCCCTTACCAAAACAAGTTACTCTGCTGCAAATGCTTCTCCCGCTGCAGAAAGGATAAGCGAACAAACAACATGTGACAGATGTTAGTCACATTGCTTAATGTATTCCTGGAAGGAGCTCAGCTACTATGGTGATGAATGCGGTATAAAAAACTATATAGAACAGAGGCCAGGCCACAAAGTACATAGTCTTTCATCCCGCCACTTTTGGCTTCCATAAGCCAGGCAGCTATGAATCACATGGATGTTGCAGCTCCATGGCCGCATCCCTTTCTATGGTCAGCTCCTTCCAGGGGTGGTGAGAGGGCCAGAGAGCTGTAGGGTGACCAGATGTCCCGATTTTATAGGGACAGTCCCAATATTTGGGCCTTTTTCTTATATAGGCGCCTACTACCCCCCACTCCCTGTCCCAGTTTTTCACACATGCTGTCTGGTCACCCTAGAGAGCTGACTGAAGTCCTATACTACATGGAGAATTCCCAAGGAAGCCACTTCAATTAGCTTTAAACTTGCTTTGTGCCATCAGAGCGGCACAAAAGCAGAGTCCAGAATCCAGCCCATCTCCTTGCTGCTCTGCATCTGTGATAATATACTCATTAAGTTATTTTTAATGGAATAAAATAAGTGGGGGGAATCCCCCCATCCAGTAGAAAATCATCAGGGAAGGTGGGGGTGGGGATCTACAGGCCTATTAACTTATAGGTGGTGTGACAGGGTCGGGCCAGATAGCTATAGGAGAGTAATAGAAGGCAGATATATTAGCCCCAGGCTCAGTAGGTCCCCTTTCCCTGGATAAGGTAACAGGGAAGGTTCCAGAACAATCAGGAACCTTCTGGAGACAATTAAGACAGGCTGATTAGAACACCTGCAACCAATCAAAAAGCTGCTAGAATCAATTAAGGCAGGCTAATCAGGGCATCTGGGTTTTAAAAAGGAGCTCACTTCAGTTTGTGGTGTGCGTGTGAGGAGCTGGGAGCAAGAGGCACGAGGAGCTGAGAATGAGAACGCGGACTGTTGGAGGGCTGAGGTGTACAAGCATTATCAGACACCAGGAGGAAGGTCCTATGGTGAGGATAAAGAAGATGTTGGGCGGAGGCCATGGGGAAGTAGCCCAGGGAGTTGTAGCTGTCGCACAGCTGTTCCAGGAGGCATGCTAGACAGCTGCATTCCACAGGGCCCCGGGCTGGAACCCGGAGTAAAGGGCGGGCCCAGGTTCCCTCCAAATCCTCCCAACTCCTGGTCAGACACAGGAGGAGTCGACCTGGACTGTGGCTTCAGAAAAACGGCCAAGCTGAGGGCTGCCATGAAGCTCCAAGGCGAGCAAATCCGCCAATAAGCGCAAGACCCACCAAGGTAGAGCAGGAACTTTGTCACAACTGGTGTCAGCAGTGGGATCTGGTGTCCACAGCGCGGCGGAAGAAGGAGGGTGTTTGGAAGGAAGAAAAAAAAAAGGGAAGAGGGTCTATTTTTATTTTTTTTCACCACAATGGAGGAGGTAGTGTGGGCACTGATACAAGCCACGGCTGCCCAGCAGGAGGCTACTTGTGTCCAGGCAGCCATCCAACAGGAGGCAGTGCGGCTGCAGCAAGAGACTAATCGCCTGCTGATGGACCAGTCTGCTCAAGACCGGGCTATGTTGCGGGAACTGGTAAACCAGGTAAAGGCCCTTACAGAGCTGAACCGCGGCCTTGATGGGTTGCAGATCATGCAGGCCAGCAATTGGCTGCAGAAAATGATGCAGGAGGATGATGTAGAGGCAAACCTCCTGGCCTTTGAGAGAACAGTCCTGCAGGAGGCTTGGCCCCGAGAACAGTGGTCTGGCATCCTTGCTCTATTCCTGTGTGAGGAGGCCCAGAAGGCCTACTATGATTTGCCTGAAGAGGCTGCGGCAGACTACCCCCAGCTGAAAGCAGAGATCCTGGCCAGATCTGGGGTAATGACCGCAGTGCGGGCCCAGTGATATCATGAGTGGAGGTACCAGGAAAACAAAACCCCGCGGTCCCAATTATATGACCTCATCCATCTCGCATGAAAGTGGTTACGAACTGAGTCCCGGAGACCGGAGGAGATACTAGAGGTTCTGGTCATCGACTGGTACATGAGAGGACTACCGCCAGACCTTCGCGCCTGGGTAAGCCAGAATGAACCCTCCACCTACGACGAGGTTGTCGCGCTGGTAGAAAGGCGAAGGATGGTGAGGGAGCTGACCCGACCAGTTAAGGAAGAAGCACCCCGGGTTAAACTAGCAGCACCAAGCCCTAGAGCTCGGGTGACTGGGCCACCAGGAGAACCCAGGTGGAAAAAGAGAGGGGCTGAAGGCCCACCAGAAGCCACAAAGAGTCGGAGCACTGAGGGGGAAGAGGATTGTGATGTTAGACTACCCAAACCAAGAGACCGGGGAATGCCTAGGGCTCCATACAGGTGTTACACCTGCGGGTAGTGGGGACACATAGCTGCACAGTGTCCCAATGCTGAGGAGCCTATGTAGTGTAACCTGGGGAACTGGGCAGACCCATGCTCCCTAATCCACCTTGTGCGCGTCTCACTAACCCCACATATGTACACTAGACCAGTGAAGCTAAATGGGGTAGAGACCACAGCACTAGTTGATTCGGGGAGTGCTATCACTCTTGTCTCGGGGAAGCTTGAGAAGCGTAGTCAGCTGCTGTGGGCTAAGCATACGGGGATAACATGCGTCCATGGGACAGTTGGTTATTACCCCACCATCTCAGTAAAAATTGAGATTCAGGGGAACACTACTGAGGTAGCAGCAGGTGTAGTCCCTAAACTACCTTACACAGCTCTCATAGGGAGGGACTTCACAGGGTTTGGAGACTTACTCCCGGTAAGGGAATTGGAGAAAGGGGGAAGCCCTGAAAGTAGTGAGGCATCCACAGTAGACTGTCAACCCCCAACCTTCTCTGAAATATCCCCAGATTTGTTCTCCACTCCCAGACAGCGTAGAAAGACGAAAAGGGAAAGAAGGGCAGCTAAGGCCTTGGGAACCCGAATACTGGCCCAAAGCCAGAGGGTCGCTATCCTAGGCAGGCAGACCCAAGCAGCTGAAAAGGAGGCTACCCAGGAGGGAGAAGCACCTGAGTCTGACCCACACCCTAACGCCTCTGAACCAGTAGAGGCAACAGAGACTGGCCCCCTAGATCTCGGGCAGATTAGCCCTGGGAGAGGAAATTTTGAACAGGACCAGTCTGAAGACCCAAGGTACGACAACATTAGGAAGGAGGTGACCGAAATAGATGGGGTCCCCATGAAAGGGAAAACCCAGGAACCAGGACCCTAATTCATAATGAAGAAGAATCTCTTATACCGGGTTGCACCAGTACAGGGACAGAAGGTACAGCAGATCCTAGTACCTCAAAAACACCAGAATGCTGTATTAAGTCTGGCCCATAGTCATCTTTCTGGGGAGCATTTGGGGGTAGAGAAGACCCTGGCACGGGTCCTGCGGCGATTCTTCTGGCCCGGAGTACATAAAGAAGTGCGGAGGTACTGGGCGTCCTGCACGGAGTGTCAGCTGCACAGTCCCCGTCCCCACTTGAGGGCACCTTTAGTACCCCTTCCCATCATAGAGGTCCCCTTCGAGCGAATAGCCATGGATCTAGTGAGACCCCTGGAGAAGACAGCCTGGGGCCACCAATATATACGTGTCGTTCTGGATCATGCTACTTGCTACCCAGAAGTCGTCCCCCTAAGAACACAGCCTCTGTGTTCGATAGCTAAAGTGATAGCTAAAGAGTTGGTGGGGATCTTTGCTCGAGTGGGGCTACCAAAGGAGATATTAACAGACCAAGGTACCCCATTTATGTCGAAGCTAATGAAGGACCTCTGTATGCTGCTCCATATACATACCCTGAAAACTTCAGTCTATCATCCGCAGACCGATGAGCTGGTAGAAAGGTTTAACCGAATCCTCAAGGCAATGATAAGGAAAGTGGTAAGTCGAGATGGGAAGGATTGGGACACCCTACTACCCTACCTTATGTTTGCAATCTGGGAGGTACCTTAGGCCTCAACTGTGTTTTCCCCCTTTGAATTACTATATGGACGCCACCCCCAGGGCATACTAGATATTGCAAAAGAAATCTGGGAAGAGGAACCCAATGAGGGGAGAAATATAATTGACCATGTGTTGCAGATGCGAGAACGGATAGCCTGGGTCACCCCTATTGTACAGGAACATTTGGAAAAGGCGCAGGAGGCCCAGTGAACTCATTACAATCGCCAGGCAAAAGTCTGACAGTTCCAACCAGGGGATCGGGTGATGGTGTTGGTACCCAAAGCAAAAAGCAAGCTTTTGGCCCAATGGCAGGGGCCCTATGAGGTGGTTGAAACCGTGGGGGAAGTAACCTACAAGGTGCAGCAGCCAGGACGCCGGAAACAAGAACGAATTTATCACATTAACCTCTTAAAGCCTTGGCACCAACGAGAGGCGTGTGTAGTGGCCCAAGAGACCCCGATCCAGGGAAATAATATGCAGGAGCAGATCAGGATATCCACTGATCTGACACCAAACCAGAAGAAGGAGGTAACTGAGATGATCAACCAATACCAGGACGTGTTTTCAACCAAACCAGGCTGGACCACCGAAGCATATCACCACATTATCACAGACCCTGGGGCAAAGATAACTTTAAGGCCCTATCAGGCCTCAGCAGCAAAAAGGGAGGAGATCAAGGCATAAGTAAAAAGGATGTTGGAACTGGAAGTCATCGAAGAGTCCCACAGTCAGTAGTCAAGCCCGATTGTGTCGGTGCCCAAACCCGATGGCACCACTAGGTTTTGTAATGACTTTCGCCGGCTGAATGAGATATCCAAATTCGATGCATACCCCATACCCCATATTGATGAGTTAGTTGACCGCCTGGACAATGCCTGATTTTTGACTGCCCTTGATTTAACAAAGGGATACTGGCAGATTCCCCTTGCCAAAGATGCGAAAGAAAAGTCGGCATTCTCTACACCAGAGGGTCTGTTTCAATATACTGTTCTTCCTTTTGGACTGCCTGGGGCACCTGCCACCTTCCAGCATCTTATGGACAAGCTCCTACGGCCCCATACCAGTTATGCAGCGGGATACCTGGATGATGTGATTATTCACGCCCCTGGTTCTGGACACGCTAAGACAGGCTGGCCTCACAGCCAACCCCCCAAGGATGCTATAGGGGTAGCCGAGGCTAAATACCTTGGCTACATTGTAGGAAGGGGCATGGTCAAGCCCCAACTAAACAAAATAGAGGCTATCCAAAATTGGCCCCGGCCGAATCAGAAAAAGCAAGTCCAGGAATTCCTGGGTGTGGTGGGATACTACCGACAATTTATTCCCCATTTTTCTACCAGAGTGAGTCCCCTGACAGACCTGATAAAAGCCCGGGGTCCAGACATGGTGAAGTGGACAGATGCCACAGAAAAAGCATTCATGGATCTACAGACTGCCGTCTGCAGTAACCCCGTGCGTATAGCCCCAGACTTCAACAAAGAATTAATTTTACAAACAGATGCATCTGAAGTAGGATTGGGAGCTGTCCTATCGCAGATGGTCGGAGATGAAGAACACCCAATCCTCTACCTCAGCAGGAAACTCCTCCCGAGAGAGCAGAAGTATGCCGTGGTTGAAAGAGAGTGCCTAGCTGTGAAATGGGCCATGGAAACACTACGTTATTACCTTCTGGGAGGACAGTTTACCCTTGTGACCGACCATGCACCCCTCCAGTGGATGCAGCGAAATAAAGAGAAGAATGCAAGGGTGACCAGATGGTTCCTGTCCCTACAACCTTTCCAATTCACCATACGACACCGGGCTGGAAGCCACCATGGCAATGCAGATGGCTTGTCACGAGTACACTGCCTGACATCCCAAGTTGCCCAACCCCGTAGTGTTGAGCAGAGGGGGGGATACCTGACAGGGTCGGGCCAGATAGCTATAGGAGAGTAATAGAAGGCAGATATATTAGCCCCAGGCTCAGTAGGTCCCCTTTCCCTGGATAAGGTAACAGGGAAGGTTCCAGAACAATCAGGAACCTTCTGGAGATAATTAAGACAGGCTGATTAGAACACCTGCAGCCAATCAAGAAGCTGCTAGAATCAATTAAGGCAGGCTAATCAGGGCATCTGGGTTTTAAAAAGGAGCTCACTTCAGTTTGTGGTGTGAGTGTGAGGAGCTGGGAGCAAGAGGCACGAGGAGCTGAGAGTGAGAACGCGGACTGTTGGAGAACTGAGGTGTACAAGCATTATCAGACACCAGGAGGAAGGTCCTATGGTGAGGATAAAGAAGATGTTGGGAGGAGGCCATGGGGAAGTAGCCCAGGGAGTTGTAGCTGTCGCACAGCTGTTCCAGGAGGCACTCTAGGCAGCTGCATTCCACAGGGCCTTGGGCTGGAACCCGGAGTAGAGGGCGGGCCCGGGTTCCCCCCAAATCCTCCCAACTCCTGGTCAGACAGGACTGTGGGTTCAGAAAAACGGCCAAGCTGAGGGCTGCCGTGAAGTTCCAAGGCAAGCAAATCCGCCAATAAGCGCAAGACCCACCAAGGTAGAGCAGGAACTTTGTCACAGTGGTATCAAGGAGACAATGACTGTTCCCCTCACATCTCTCCCCTTCCCATGTAATTCAGACACAGATCTTCAAGAGGAAGGGAAGAATGCTGTCTTTTCTATTCACAAATCCTGGGAGAATGATCTCTTCAGAGTGGACATTTAATTCTGAAAATGAAATCCTTGAAAACAGGAGGAATGTGTGTCATAGAAAAATGTTTTAATGCAACCAACTAAAATAAAAAGCAGGAAGAAAAGTAATTTTTTCCTCAGTTCAGTCCCTCTTCATTATGACTGTTTTCCAGCTGTGTTCATGTAGATTCTGTGTGCACACAGACTTTCCCCACTAATAATTTCTGCAAGTATTTCCACAAAGAATTTAATGGGCTGGTTTGGCCAAGAAGAAAACCAGCTTTTTTTCATATAATAATAGTGCATATATCTATTCGGGAATGCTACACTGTCATTTGCTGCTGAGTTGGACAAACTTGATCTGTAAGCAGTACCTGTAAACCAAAATCTTTGCTAGCAGGAAGTGTCTTGAAGGTAACAAACTAAAGGAGGGGTGGGAAGATTGGTGAAAAGGAGACACCTCCACTACAACTCAACAAAACAAACAGAAGTTCTCACAGCCATGTTGAACATTCAAATTTCTTTCCAAAGAAGGACTGAAATAACAGTTTAAACAGCTGTTCGTAGAGGTCAGAAAGGAATGAGGGGCAAGGAAGCACAAGGTGCCTAACAAATGTAAGGTAACTTTTTTCAGTTAAAAGAGACCTGTCATGTGTCATGGGAAAAATGGAACTCTTGGAGGAAGGCATGTAATTTCATCACATCACCTGATTTTATTTATAGACTATTTCACAACCACCTTTTTGTAGGATGTCAGCAAAAATACATGGATTCTGCTCAACTAATGCAGCCAGTTGGCAAATAACTATTGTGTACCACAGTTAGAGACAGATAATTAGCTGTGTGTTATACTTTGCTTTCAGACTCCAGACACACCATCATGCTTTCAGAGTTACCATCATCGAGTATCTTTGTAATGCAGGTTATGTTGAGTTGTTTGATATTTTGGTAAATACTCAGAATTATGAGTCAGACATCTTCAAGACATGGGAATTTGAGTTTTTTCTACGATACTGACTAGGCGTTCATTGACTTTCATGTGTCACAATCAGCACCTGCTGAATGTGGGCAATCATTTCTCAGTAAATTCTTCTCATTCTAATAGCATGAACTCCTCTCCCCATCCCCCCACAAATAGAAATTTGTATTTTCCTAATGGTGAAAAGA
Source organism: Chelonia mydas (assembly GCF_015237465.2). NCBI lineage: Eukaryota > Metazoa > Chordata > Testudines > Cheloniidae > Chelonia > Chelonia mydas. The sequence continues at coordinate 56,962,613 of NC_051245.2, read as the reverse complement.
CTCCAGAAAACTCCTGTTTCCAGGACATCAAAAGCTAAAGAGAGCAGTTGACTATTTGGAGAACACAGGGGGCTGTTAGCTTTGGTGAGCCCTGCAACAGCTCTGCTTTGTTTATTCAAGTTATATTTTTGGGAAACTTCTCTGGTAATAGTCAGAATAGGAGGAAGGATTTGTTTGTCTTCACTCTGACCACAGTATCCTCGGTCTCTGTAATCTCTATAGGGACTAATTAAGGCCCCGAACCTAGAACTTGTTGCACAAGTCTCTGGACACGACAGTGCCTGCATGGAGTGCCACTGACAAGGATCTACTCATGTGGATATAACTGCAGGACTGGAGCCATAAAGATCAGTTTAATCACTAACACTTCTGCCAGACAGGCCTGTGTTAGGGAAGATATGGAGTTGCACAACTCCAGAGACCCTCCAGAAAGGATTATGCCACAGGATCCAGTCTCCCCCCAACCCATAGGAGAAATGTGCACACTGCACTATCCCTTCGGATAAGCTAGATCTGTGGGCCAGTGTAGCTGAGGGATTTGATGGGGGCTCTGCCTCCTTCCCATGCCCCTTGTGCGGGGCTTAAGCACCTCTCAGCACAAGAAAGGAGCAATCCCTGAGCTTCCCAGAGTGCAGATACTATTATTGTGTCTATCCCTTATATAAGCTTTGCAGTGGTGGGAGGGGGATTTCTCCAGACAAACTGGCTCTTCACCTTGTGAACTTACAAGATTGCTTTAAGGATTCCAGGTTTTCTTTTTGCCTCCCATTTCCAAAGAAATAAAGGCAGACCAGGTTGGCAGAGAATTCAGACTTGAGGCCTTCATTGTGTATATGACCGAGGTTTATTGTATCATTATGTTCCATGCAGTGCTTTCAATACAAGTAAGTTACACACACACAAAAAGTGGTTAGACTCTCTTTCTTCCACAGGGATGGCTGCCAAGTAAACTCTTCCAAGAATAATCCCTGGCTGTGAATTGCAGGAATAGAACTGGTGTGATTTGTAAACAAGCTAAGGAAGTAAAAGATCTGCCAATGTAGGAGATATCAGTGACACCAAGTTGAACACAAGCAAGCAGCAGCGCTGAAGCCTACTTGTTTGCAATTAATAGAGTTTGGGTGTCTGCTGGGGGCTTCCCTCTCTATTCCCAGGATATTCCGTATTCTTACAAGCTCAAGGGAGGCAGGAGTTCACCCAGGAATCACTGTAACACACAGATCTGTCCTAACATGAACAGAACCCCTGTGTCATTGCAAAGAAGCAGGCAGTGGGAATATTACATAAACCCCAGATGCCTCAAAGGAATTCTGTCTCCTCTGCCCCTCCAGCCCTGGCTCCTTAGTCCTCAATTAAGACACCTCTTTCCTTTTGGCAGATTCTCATGTCTGTGCAAGCTCATAAGGACACATGCTCAGGCTGCTCTCTGGGCCTGTTCCCCAGCCCCAAGTTCTGACTCTTGGCCTGCTGTAGCCCTGCAGTGGAACCAGGTGCCCTCTCCTTCCATATGTGTTGTCCCTTCTCCAACCGCAATTCTATCCTTCAGTCAGAGGAGATACAGTAGCAGAACATGGAGCAGGATTTCCTGTCAAATCTCTAGCCAACAGAGGCTCTGTAGGAGCAGGGCCGGCTCTACAGTTTTTGCCGCCCCAAGCAGTGAAAAAACTGCCGCTGCAGATGGCAAAAGGAAGAAGCTGCCGCCGATTTGCCGCAGCGGCGGGTGGAACAGAGAAGCTGCTGCCGAATTGCCAGCGCGGTCAGAGGAACTGCCGCCCCTTTCTAACTGCCGCCCTGCTTGGAACACTGGTGCCTGGAGCTGGCCCTGTGTTCCATGCCCTGACCAATCAGAGCTCCAGGGACAGCCCCCAGAGCACTGGTATAGAATCATAGAATATCAGGGCTGGAAGGGACCTCAGGAGGTCAGCTAGTCCAACCCCCTGCTCAAAGCAGGACCAATCCCCAACTAAATCATCCCACCAGGGCTTTGTCAAGCCTGACCTTAAAAACCTCTAAGGAAGGAAATTCCACCACCTCCCATTCCAATGCTTCACCACCATCCTAGTGAAAAGTTTTTCCTAATATCCAACCTAAACCTCCCCCACTGCAACTTGAGACCATTACTCCTTGTTCTGTCATCTGTCACTGAGAACAGTCTAAATTCATCCTCTTTGGAACCCCCTTTCAGGTATCAAGCCTGAAAGCCGCTATCAAATCCCCCCTCATTCTTCTCTTCTGCAGACTAAATAATTCCAGTTTCCGCAGCCTCTCCTCATAAGTCATGTGCTCCAGCCCCCTAATCATTTTTGTTGCCCTCCACTGGACTTTTTCCAATTTTTCCACATCCTTCTTGTAGTGTGGGGCCCAAAACTGGACACAATACTCCAGATGAGGCCTCACCAATGCCGAATAGAGGGAGTACTGATCTGTGGTACTGATCTGTGGGAGGGGGGCTCCACAGATGTTAATGAATGAGAAAGAATACACCTCAGGGGCATGGTAATGGGGAATAGAGCTTTTTCTGGCTGTGTTGTGTATTAATGTGTGTATAGTTCTTTGAAAAAATTAAATAAATTTATTATTGTCTTCATCATCACTGCAAGGCACCTGTTCAAGTAGCCAAATACGAATGATACAGAGAGTACATCTGAGCAAAATATTTGTAGCAATTTTTTCCACTCAAAAAGCATAAAACGTTTGTGAAACTGGAGCTGTTGGACTGAGTTTTGATGAAGTTCTACACTTTATTATTAGATAACTTCTAAATTGTTTGCATTGTAGATCTGACGTGCATTGGTTGGTTGTGCACTACTTGCTGCATAAGGAACATGAATATTGGTTCTGGTCCTCTGGGTGGCTGAACAATGCCCCTGGTGTCTGGAGAGTTAAAAGAAGCCGTTGCTCTGGGAGAGAGCGTCTTGTTTGCTTTATCTGAGGTCAGGAGAAAAAACAAAAAAAACCCCACCAACCAAACAGAACAGTCTGCAGGAGCAGCATGGTGGGCTCTGTACACCCTCTTTCAGTTTGTGGGATGCATTAGGGCACCAAAAAGAATATCTGAAATCTATTGGGTTTTGATTTAAGTGATGAAATAGGAAAGCAAGAGTGGAGCCCACTTTTGCTAAAGTCATGTGCCCTCTTATTTCACAGTACATGGTGTTTAGTCTTAAATAAATACAACAGATTTACATGGGTGTTCCACTGTGTAGTGTTTCTGCTGTTAATTTTGTAAAGAGACATGGTAATTGAGCCAAGGGACCTCTTACCTTACTGAGGTTCTTTGGCTGTCTAAGCTGGATCTCTTGCCCAACTATTTGATAATCACATGACAGTTCTCATTCTTTAATGACTCTAATGGCAATTTAAAGAACAATATCAAGGCTACACATCTTTGTTTGCTTGAAATTTGTTTAATGTTGCCTGATTGCAAAAGACTCGTAGACTTAGCCTTTAGTATATTGATTTATCTTGTTAAGCTTTGTCCTTCAGAGTCAGCAAAACCTGATTGCAAAACTCCAGTGGCCTAATTGAAAGGTGGGGAGCATATACAGTCTCCAGAGTAACAGCCGTGTTAGTCTGTATTCGTAAAAAGAAAAGGAGTACTTGTGGCACCTTAGAGACTAACCAGTTTATTTGAGCATGAGCTTTCGTGAGCTACAGCTCACTTCATCGGATGCACGAAAGCTCATGCTCAAATAAACTGGTTAGTCTCTAAGGTGCCACAAGTACTCCTTTTCTTTATACAGTCTCCATTGACTTAAATAAGAGCTGAGAATGCATAGCCCCTCTGGAAAACAAATTAGAACCTTGCAGAGGACCCGTGGCCTAACAGACCATTTAAACTCTGTTCTGAAACATGAGTTGACGTGGCTGATCTTTTTAGTTCAAATATTGGAGAATTTCAAGTTAGAGCTTTAGTTTTGCTGGAGTGGGACTTCCTGCAAATGATTTGCTAATTACTAGGAAATGTGGGTATTGAACCTGACCACCTGATATATGTGTGTGTGTTTTTTTTTCCTTCTAATAAGCTATTTCTTTTAGTTTAGGTGAAGGTTACAGAAATTGGGTTTCATTATGCTGATTATTTCATGACAGTATCTGAAGAGGAGTTTCTTATTATTTGACAAATCATGCCTTATATTATTGTAATATTAATTAATGCCTTATTAATATTGTATGTAGTACTGAATACAATACTAAAACCAGGAACATTTTCTCATGCTAATTTGGATCATTCAAGCAAGTGAATGGAACAATCTCAGATAAGTTTTAAAATCAGAATTACACTATAATTCAATATATACTGAAGGTATTTTATACCCTACCAAATATTTGGTCTTAATAAAAATGTATATTCTTTAAGCCCAAATCTATTGCTCAATTATAGTATTCAAGATAGGAAATTGCAGTCTGGGCCTGATCCAAAGACCACAGACCTCAATGGGAGTTCTAAATTATTTTCTAAACTTCTCACAGGATCCTGTTTACCTGCAAGTCTGATTTTCCTTTGAACAATTTCTGGAGTTTGACAGTCAGTCAGTTTATGTACAAACAGCCAATACAAGAGATCTTTGAAGTAACTTCAACTCCTCTCTGTATCTTGGTTAGCTACGCTGATGTCTAGAAAAGAAAACCGGCACCGTGTCTGGGCTCTCTTGTAAGATACCTTAGTTCCATTTTCTCCGTGACAGCTTTGATTAGTTTTTGGCCCTGTTTGGGAAAAAATGGGTCCTTTCTTTGTCCCTCTACTTCCTGACTGATATCCTGAATGTCTTCTCAATTCATGATGTATCACAGTCTCCTTCATATTCTAGATCAGAATCATAGGCATCCAGCTGTCAAATAAGCTGCTAATGGGCCCATTTACATTAGCTGATGATCTGACCAATAATATATTGGTATTGTTTACTGCAATAGAATTTTCCGTGGTTTCTAAACAAATACATAGAGGATCTCTTCCATTTTATGAGGAGTTTTTAAATGAAGGTCCATAGATCGTGATGAGTCTGTTAATGTTACTTTGGTTTTCAAGCCCATCTGCCATGACCAAAGTTTCTAAATGCATCCACAGCGATCCAGCTGGCATGTGTAGTTAAGTCTGTACACCCTAAATAGGTGAGAGTATATTTGCGTGTACCATTTTGGTGGCCATTTTGGAAACCTGGCCAAAAGTATAAAACTTTCTTCCAATTCTGTTGTGTCTAATTTTAAATCCAACAGAGGCTACTGCCACCTCCACACAGCACTTTAACAATAATTGTACTTGTCAAAGGCCCGCATTCAGCAGTATGCTCAGGTATGTGCATAACTTTACCCACCTGAGTACCCCATTGATTTCAGTGGGACTATGCATGTGACTAGGCACTTTACTGAATTGAGCCCTGTGAGCCTTTATCTTAGAGATTTATTAAACCTCCCAGCCTCTCTTTGAAATATTATCATACTGATTTTTTATGATGGGTAGACGAAGGTATAAAGGGGGTTAAGTCATTTGCTGAAAGTAAGTGACTGAGGCATGAACAAAATCCAGAAGGCTGGATCCTAGTCCTTTGCTCTAAACACTGTATCAGGCACCCTTGCATTTTATATGCAGTCTTCTAGATTTAATGCAGCATTCAATGTAGTCTTTCCACGGGACAGCGAGTGCAAGATAGTGCAGCTTCTCTTTATTTGGAGTCAGATGCCTGAGCTTTGGCACAAGAAGAGTCACCATCTAAATTCAATCTTTCCCTCTTCCTAAAATCCTTCCTCCGTGTGCCCACCCCATCTCCCCTCGTAGGCATTATTCCAGAAGTACACAGTGAATCCCGTGCCTAAAAGAACAAGTTATACACAAAACAAAGCAAAGCAGTGAAAGGAAGAATATCTGGAGCAGTGCTCTCCGGGAGCCAGCCTGATAGCTGCTTCTCCTCCCCTCATCAACCATCAGATTAATCTGTGAGGCCTGGCAATTCTAGCAACATTTAGTAATATTCCTTTCCTTTTATCTAAGTAACAAATAAAAATAATAATACACTGATGTCTAGAAATCACTCACAAACTATGTTTTATAGTGTTATGTTGATAATTCAGTTTCTGCTGGTCAACAACATTTTCTGACATAGTAGATTTTGAAGAGTATGCCAATGACCTTTGCATTGGATTCCATGTTAAAAGGTTAATAACCTTGGCTCAATCAAGCTGATCACAGGACATATGGGGACAAGCTCATGCTGTTATAGATGCCAACAATTGAAGGATATTAATCAGACATTTATTGGGAGAAACAGGGCCACATTTTAATCTCCAAATGAAACACACTGGGTCAAATAGATATTTTGGCAGGACATGAAAAAAATGATAACGTTGTTTAATAGCCAAATACGGACTGTCCAAGTTTGGTTATGCTACATTTTCTACTGTTTATTCTCAACAATTCCATTCTTCTGCCCTCCCCTGCCCTCCCCATCCACGCCTCCCCATCCAAACATACACTGGCACAATTTTAGCAAGTGTCCTGAAAATTAGATCATCCATTTTCTGAGCTCCTCGGACAACTTCTACTCTTGGTTACATTCGTGTAAATACACAGTGACCCTGCTGTTTTGCCTGTCAGAGAGGAGAATGTCTTGTGGATTTGTTTCATGAAAACTGAGGTTTGTTTCTAAAAGTTGTTCACAGAAGGATCAAATTCTGCATACATGCAGCTCCCATAGAAAACAATGACATCCTTGTGCAACTAATGGCAGAATTTGGCCCCAAATAATGGCATTGTATTACTTAACAGTGTGTTAGCTGATAAGTCCCCACTGGCAGTTAACCAAATTCTTAAAATGTTGCTGCTTTAATTAGTACCACATTTAATTACTACCACATAAAAATACTTATGGTTGTATAGCTTATTCTAATTCAGCAAAAACAGATTAAGCTGTACTGGTCTAAAGTGCCTTACACCAGTATAGCTGTGCCTACACTAGGCTTTCACTAGCATAACTATGTTGGCAAAAGAATAATAAATTACACATTTCTGACAGTTATGCCAGTGACAACTTAAGCCTGGACCAACCTTAGAGCACAACCCTGCAAACTCCTAATTACAGACAATCCCATGTTTTCTATTTGTATACTTACATGAGTAAGGACTGCTCATGTTAAGAGGTTGCAGATCAAGCTCATAAAATATAGAGTATATGGGACAGTGCCATCAGCCAAAGTTCCTTCTATATCCCAGATTTCCCTGCCTCTGGACTGAGGGATGCATTCTGTCCTCTCACACAAGTCACATTTATCTTGTCTTAATGTGAGGAATTGGGGTTTGACAATATGGGAGCAAACCATTAGAGCATGAGATTTTCATGGCAAAATTATTTTAATCCAAGAGTGTGGAGAAAATTCCCATTGCCAGTATGCCAAACCCCACTCCTATCCTGCTCATTCATATCCCTCCTCAAGATTCACTTCTTCTGTGATGCCTACAAAACCTTGTCCACCCCAGCATTACACTAGAGGAGACAGTGAGCTGAACACACAAACATATAAGCTTGTACTCTTCTCTGGATTTGTCTGAGCATCTTGCCTTAGGCATGTTTCTCTCCTAGATGGTATGGGGAAAGTTTTTAAATCTGGCTGCTTGAAATTAAGCTCTCAAATCTATTTAGGCGACTAAATAGAAAAGGGCTATTTTTCAAAGGTTCTAAGAAAATACAGCTCCCACTGACTTCAGTGGGTGGGCAAAGGTTCAATAGATGGGCAAATGGACTCTCAAACATTTACTATTCATTGTATGTCAGAATTGAACTTGTGCTAAGTGTTGTTCAGAACACAAATATAAAGACAGAACATTCCACCTCGAAGGAGATTTGTGTTAGTTCACTGGAATCTTATCAAAAACCCCATTGTCTGACACCTGGATAGTGGGGCATGTATTTAAAGGCAGAAACTTTCCCTTAAAGCAGAAGTCATGAAAGGGCTTAATGTATGGGTTCTGTCTATTCCTTCACAATAGTACTAGAAAGTACTAGAAAGTCTGTCAGCAAAGTCTCTCAACACAATGAAATAAGAGGTGGGGAATGTGCAATTGTGGGCTCACCAGTAAGTTTTTAACTGTGGGAGGCTGCAGTTAGCATCTTGAACAAATTCTTGCTGTGCATTGACGTTCTCAAAGCACACGAGAACAAATTTCCAAAAATGGGCATGGTATAAATACCTATTAGAGGAATGATTCCAAAATGTAGATAGTTAATTTGAATAGATTATCATGGTCTGTTGAGTGAAAACATAACGTAGAGTATAAATGTATGTAGGGAGTTTTAAAACATGGGTTAGTCCATTTGCTTTGATCAGTAGTCAGACCATTAAAGATTTGGGGAAGGAGGGATAGCGGGCATTATTAGGGAACATATATTTGTGTGTCCGTGTGTAGTCATGTATGTATGGAAATACAGTGGTTTCCATTAACAAGTCAATATTTACCTACTGTTAGCACATTAATAACAATACAGCATACAAAGTGTGCTAGACAGAGGATCACCACCTATTTTTAGACAATTACGTATCATGACTGTTGTAGTACTGGAGTTCTGTATCATTTAACATTATAAGGATAGTTCACTTTAACATTATATTACAAAAAAATATGGACTAGATTCTGGCTCCTGCTCTAGCTCCTCTACACCATTCCAGCAGTCACAGAGATTTCACAGCCTCGGGGGAAAATATCATGTGGTTCAGGAGCAGCATATGGCCAGCATACATTATACTGCTTGCTCCTCCAGTTGCAGCCTCTGGCAGAGGGACATGCTGTGAGCAGCCCATAGGCAGACATTCAGAGGCTGCTGTAAGTTCAAGCAGCCTGTAGGGAGTGCTCTAATTTAGGCCGGTTCCTGGAGCAGGCAGAATTTGGGAGGCTTAAAGCCGCTTTCGCATACCCACTCCTCCTCCTGGGCCACGCCTGTGTGTTGTGCCTCCTGAGAGTGACAGTACAAAATGTAGCCATATAGAATAGAGGAACCATCCTAAGTCTCTGCAGAAAACTCTTAATATATAAGAGTTGCTCACAAGCAACTGATGTGTCTTATTTGAAGGTCTATTTTAATTCCAGTTTCAGAGTGCTGTCATGACACTGCATGACCACATTCTGACATGGCCTTGGACCAAAACATCATCATGTGGTACTGCTAGCATAGCAGCACTCTAAACTCTTGAAGAGCAGATAACTGGCTGCTTTGCTGTAGCTGATCAAGAAGAGCCCTGAACTCTTGGCGCACAAACAGCTACAGAACCAACACTAGCCCAATCTGCAGATAACACTCCTCCCAGTGAAACCTAGAACACAGCAGGATTCCAGACAGAGATCTTGCTCTCCAGGCAGAACCCGTAACCCATTAGATAGACTATTTTAGCTCTTGCTGCCTCCCTCAGTTTTGGGTGCTGAACCCAGAGTCCATTAGAGGGTGATGTATTTTTCTTCAGGCTAAACCTCGCACAAGTCCACTCTCCTTACACAAATACACTTATGTGCACCATTTGAAGTAATTTCCAGAAGCAGAACACAACCAAACACCAAATAATACAATAAAAAGAAGCAGAAATGCTCTGAGGTGAATTATAATATGTATATTAAGCCTGCCAGAGCTGGCTTTTCTTCTTTCTACCAGAAGTACAGAGTTACATCCCTTTAAGCCTTGTAGCTCTGTAGCTTACATGCATTTTCATTTAAAAAAATAAGAATTTAGTGCTTGTGAATGGTGCATTGATTGAGACCTCTGGAAGCTAAAGGAGTCTGTTTATCCAGAGAGCAACAATAGCATGGGCAGTGGCAGCTTCCTTTACATTTCCCACCAATGTGTGTTCCCCTTGTGATGGAGGAGGAAGAGAAGAATTCAGTTTTCCATCCCATTTCAGTAGGTGGATACTTGGGGTTGAGTTTGAGCATGCCCATGAGGTGGTGACGCAATATCATAATATCATTGTCCCCCCCCCCGCCGCCCCCCCACATATTGTCTAGCAGACTGACAGAATTTTGCAGGAGAGTGAGTTTGTGTGTGTGGTTTTTGGAGGGGGGGGGTGGGGGGTAAGAAAACCTGGATTTGTGCTGGAAATGGCCCACCTTGATTATCATACACATTGTAAAGAGAGTGGTCACTTTGGATGGGCTATTACCAGCAGGAGAGTGAGTTTGTGTGTGTGTGTGTGGGGGGGGGGGGGGCGGAGGGTGAGAAAACCTGGATTTGTGCTGGAAATGGCCCAACTTGATTATCATACATATTGTAAGGAGAGTGATCACTTTAGATAAGCTATTACCAGCAGGAGAGTGGGATGGGAGGAGATATTGTTTCATGGTCTCTGTGTATATAATGTCTTCTGCAGTTTCCACAGTATGCAGCCGATGAAGTGAGCTGTAGCTCACGAAAGCTTATGCTCAAATAAATTGGTTAGTCTCTAAGGTTCCACAAGTACTCCTTTTCTTTTTGCATCAGCATGGAATCCCATTGACTTTAATGGTGTTCTGTGCAGGTACAGCAGTCCACCTGCATGCTACACAGCACAGGATTGGGGCTTAAATATGGAATGATTAGACCCTCAAATAAATTTAAGAAACAGCTGTTGCAGGGCAGCTACAAACTCTTCTACAGAGAAGTTTTTTCCCCCCCTGAAAAAAAGCACAGACTTAAGATCGCTTGTAGCCTCCCAGCACCATTCTTAAAGTAGACTGTCATGGTGCACAATACATATCATGTAAGACCACACAGAACCAGCACATAATAATCATGATACAGCTAGACCCCCCCCCCAAATGTTCATCACACTTTTGGATGCTGTATTATTAAAAATAATGGCTACCCATTAGTAAATATAGATGTTTTAATGGTCACCATCATGTATGTGTGCGTAGATAGATATAAACACACACACACACACAGGTTTCAGAGTAACAGCCATGTTAGTCGGTATTCGCAAAAAGAAAAGGAGTACTTGTGGCACCTTAGAGACTAACCAATTTATTTGAGCATAAGCTTTCGTGAGCTACAGCTCACTTCATCGGATGCATACTGTGGAAAATACAGAAGATGTTTGTTTTTATACACACAAATCATGAAAAAATGGGTCTTTATCACTACAAAAGTACACCGACCACTCTCCCCCAGAAGGAGACCATGTCCTGCTGCTATTACTGAAAAGAGACAGCCATGATTCAGTGAGAAATGTAACTGTAATAAGCTACTCTTGACTCAGTGATCCAACAGATAAAGTTATGAGTAAAAATCTTACCCACTTTCAGGTTTTACATGTGAATTAATAGAGTTTCCTTTCTGTAAATCCCACTTTTCCTCAAAGACTAGAATTTTCTCCCTTTTAATTTAATCTTTATTATTATGTACAATAAATTTTAAGATGGAAGGTTGGTAATGAGGAGGGTTGGGAAAACACCAAAGCGGCCTATAAGCTGTAGTAGTTTTGTCCAGAAACAATGTTGTCTGTCTCTCCCATTGTCTAGGGCTTTAATTTTTTTCTTGATGTATTTCTAAACACTCAAATTAATAGAGGGTACTGGATTGATGGGCTTAGATGAGGATATCCTTTATTTACTCAGCATGGTTAGTGGCAAAGTAAGCATCTCCAGGATGCTTCAACCTGATGTGAAGGGATTATGCTTCTAGGTGACAGGGTAATTCAGTCTCATGCCCATTCCATCCTGGCCTGTTTAGCCTGCCAGCTAATATCACTGGCAACTGGACTACCCAGTTCATTTCACATAGGGCATTAACCAGTCCTTAGATGGTAATAACTTTCAGTCTCTGCTGATGAGCACTGAATTTGAGTCAGCAACCAAGAGGAAAAGCACTATATCCAATTACTAATCCCTGGATCATCCAATCACTTATCTTTGAGAGTTTACTCTATGTATTTTCTATCTCTAGATGACTTTAATATTATATTAAAGCTCTTGTATATTGTATACGGTATCAGAATTAGGGAGAATGTTTTTCAGAAATACAAACATGTCATACCAGCTGTGTTTGAGACTCTTGAGCCAAATTCAACCTTTCTGAGCTCAGATTCACTTTTAGCAGGAAACAGAAGTACTCTATGTGGCCATAAGTGGATTCATATGTACTTAAAGCAGTGGTCTCCAAAGTGGGGCGCGCAAGATGATCGATTGGGGGGTGCAGCAGGAGGAGCACCGCCGGAGGGGGGGAAAAAAAGGGGGGGGGGGCGGCTCTGAGTCCTCCGGCCCATTGAAGAGCAGGGACAGCTGAGCAGCCAGTGGCCAGAAAGAAGTGGCACTTTCCCCTTCAAAGCCAGCCGGAGAGAGGGCTTTAGAGCAGCAGGCCAGGCCCAGGGCCCTGAAGCCCCTAGGGCCACCCGGAATGCAGGGGCTTTGCCTGTCGGGGGGGGGGGAGCAGCTCCCAGAATCATGGCCAAGGGGGTGGTGCTGCGCTGCGCAGAGCCACCTGCACACCCCCTGCACCAAACAGGAGCTGCCCCAGGTAAGTGCTCTGCACCTCCTGCCCGCCCCAGCCCTGAGCCTCCTCCCGCACCCCCACCCTGAGAGCCCTCCCTCACCCTAACTCCCTCCCAGATCCCGCACCCCACCCTGAGCGCCCGCTGTATCACAAAGTGTGAAACCAAGATTTTCAAAAATAATAAAGCATATTCCATCACATTGCTCTCACTAAAAATAATATTTTTTTTAGTGAGAGCAAAAAGGTTTTTTGTACCATTAATAAATAAAATAAAAATTTTAAAAATATTGTTTATTTCATCTTTATCGCATTTTTTAATTTCTATTTTTGTGTATGTTTTATAATTTACATAATATATTAGTGCAGTAATACATGTATATAATTTATACATAAATAAATATACATATATTGGGGGGGTGCTCAAAATTTTTTTACTGATGGGGTGCGCGATCAAAAAAGTTTGGAGACCACTGACTTAAGGAATGTCTTTCTTTCAATACTTCTAAGTTAGAAGAGAGCTGCGCCCTTTGTTTCACAAAGGGATGATTGGGAAGGGAACATTGCTAACTGATTTTAAATAATAAGCTAGAAGTAAATTTTGAAAGAAGTTTCAAACAAGTTCTTTGAGCAACAAAATATGTTATAGTAAGATATATTGGAGCAGTATTTTATTGAGTCACCACCTAATTTGTGTCTAGTGGGCTTATTACTGCTATGTAATAGGGTAGGTAGTATTGGTGGGAGTACAGTCAAATATATTCACTGCAGACCCAGATCCTACTGCTAAAACCAGAGGTAAAACAAAAAGTAAAGATGCACAAAAAAGCACAGATGTCCCCTCCAAAGCTCCAGTGGAGGGGGTAAGAGCAGACCAAAGAGGGTCCTGAAATTGGGGAAATTGCAGAGGGAGCACAGGCCCTGTATCATGTTTCCCCACTCTTCAGGAGCTTGTGGAAGCTCCTCAAGCATATCTCTACAGGTCTGAGCCCTTATTTAGGGAGAAGGGAGAGAAAGCTGGTGAAGCCAGGAGGTAGCTATGCTTTATGACTTGCTCTGCTCCATATGCCAGGAGGATATTTAAGTGGGAATTAGAACTATTGAAACAGCACCTTCCATGATTTCTACTGAGCAACAGCAGCAGAAAGTATCATATGGTAGGGGGTCACACAAACCAGCTTGGCGGGGCAGACCCAGAGAAGGGATTACACAGGCTCTAAGATCCCTAAGGCTAGGCACAGAGCTACTGCAGGATCCCCAGACACTACAGGTGCAACTCACAATACAGTCCTGGAGCATTACTGTTCCTTCAGGAAGGGAGCAGAATATTCTTTTGCATTTTTGACAGGAACTAAATGTTACTCAATACAATTCATTCTGCACAGGGGAAATCCTCTGCAGGACTGATGGAGCTTTTAAGGCTCCCAAGCTGTATATGTAAAGTGAATGTGAGCAGAAGTAGGATGCTGTCAAACCATCAAAAATATCTATATTTGTAATGAGTACTTCAATTTTTGCCCTCCCACCCTACTATTCTAAAGGAAAATTTGGAGAGAGTCCACAGGAGATCAACAAAAAAGATAAAAGGCTTAGAAAACATGACCTTTGAGGAAAAGTTAAAAAAAAAAGGGCATGTTTACTCTTGAGAATAGAAGACTGAGGGGGGTAACAGTGTTCAAATATTTTAAGGTCTGTTAGAAAGAGTAAAGGAATCAATTGTTCTTCATATCCACTGAAGGCAGGACACAAGAAATCTGCAGCAAAGGAAACAGAGAAAGTTTTTTCTAGTATATAACCGAACTATAAGGATAGTTAGTTACTGAAATAGGTTTCCAGAACCTTCCTTGGAAGCCTATCATTAGAGGTTTTTAAGAACTGGTTAGACAAACACCTGTCAGAAATGGTCTGTTTATGAAATGGTCCTGCCTCAGTGCAGGGGGCTGGACTAGATGATCTCTTGAGGTCCCTCACAGCCCTACATTTCTATGATTCTGCAGTCCTCCTTTTTGATCTCTGATTCCACAGACTATTGAAAATAAATTGTGTGAACTAATTAAAAGTGAAGATCCAGTTCCCTTTGCATGGGGCTGGCCTCGAGGTTCTCATTAATCAGGAATATCTGAGGTTTTGCAAAGAGCTAATTCTATTGCACCTAAACAGCTAAATTGAATCCCTCTAGGTGTGATACCGGTTGGCTGAGCTCTTTGAAGAACTGACAAAAGACTACATGTGCATCCTCAGCTGAGGCAGTGTGTTTACCTGTTATTAACATTGTTCACCAACTCCTCACTGCTCCAGAATACCCAGAGAGCAGCAGTGGTCAGGAACAACTTTGTGTGCCTCACCACACTAATCCTCATGTTTGTTACCATAAGGTTGAACTACTACACTTCTTCTAACTGGGGCTAATGTGGAAAGCCAAACAAATGCGTCTGCTGGTAGAGCATATGGCTACCCCCTCTTTAGATGGAGTACATTGACAACAAGCCTGTGAGCCGCTGTCTACTGACTGCCAGTTCGCTTCCATGTGAAAGTCAAGCTGCAGCTCATCATCTGCAAAGCCCTGAACACTCTAGGCCCTCACCAGTCTCAGACACTGCCTTCTCTTCTATGACCCATCTTGCCAGAATCTGGGAATGAGCGACAAGGGATGGATCACTTGTTGATTACCTGTTCTGTTCATTCCCTCCGGGGCACCTGGCACTGGCCACTGTCGAAAGACAGGATACTGGGCTAGATGGACCTTTGGTCTGACCCAGTAGGGCCATTCTTATGTTCTCTCCAAGTGTAGTTATCACAAGAACATATCAGTTAGACACAGCTCAAGGAAACTCAAGGTAGATGGTAGTTTCATCTCTGGAATTTGATCCAGCTGGAAATATGTCTGAGCCTTAGCAGGGCCACATTCATGGGGCGATACAAGATGTCTCTCTTTGTCCAGGCTTTCTACCAATGGCAGTCCCTGGATTCCCATTTCCATTCCTCATCTTCTGGATGTTCTCTACTGGCTCAGAGCTCATCAAAGAAACAGTCAGATGCTCCTGATGATCCGAAGAATGGAAAACCTGTCTTATGAAAGGAGACTCAAAGAGCTTGGCTTGTTTAGCCTAACCAAAAGGCGGCTGAGGGGAAATAGGATTGCTCTCTATAAATATATCAGAGGGATAAATACCAGGGAGGGAGAGGAATTATTTAAGCTCAGTACCAATGTGGACACAAGAACAAATGGATATAAACTGGGCATCAGGAACTTTAGACTTGAAATTAGACAAAAGTTTCTAACCATCAGAGGAGTGAAGTTCTGGAACAGCCTTCCAAGGGGAGCAGTGGGGACAAAAGACATATCTGGCTTCAAGACTAAGCTTGATAAGTTTATGGAGGGGACGGTATGATGGGATAGCCTAATTTTGGCAATTAATTGATCTTTGACTATTAGCGGTAAATATGCCCAATGGCCTGTGATGGGATGTTAGATGGGGTGGGATCTGAGTTACTACAGAGAATTGTTTTACAGAGAATTTCTTCTGGGTGTCTGGCTGGTGAGTCTTGCCCACGTGCTCAGGGTTTAGATGATCACCATATTTGGGGTCTGGAAGGAATTTTCTTCCAGAGCAGATGCGAGAGGCCCTGGGGGTTTTTCACCTTCCTCTGCAGCGTGGGGCACAGGTCACTTGCTGGAGGATTCTCTGCACCTTGAAGTCTTTAAACCACGATTTGAGGACTTCAATAGCTCAGACATAGGTTAGGGGTTTGTTACAGGAATGGGTAGGTGAGATTCTGTGGCCTGTGTTGTGCAGGAGGTCTGACTAGACGATCATAATGGTCCCTTCTGACCTTAAAGTCTGATTCTTGTGGGCGCTGGATTATGAGCTTCCTCTTTTTATGATTTTTTGTTTCTTTTAACTGGTTTAACAGATACCTAAATATCATGGTGACAGGAGCCTTCCAAGAACTTGTAACAATAGAACAACAATAATAAATAAATAAATAATAAATACTTTCCCCTTCCCATTGCTAATAAAATGTGGTACAATAAAACAGCAATTGCCAGAAAGCGGCTCAGAGTTCAAAGTTGAGGGGGAGACCGGGGTGTGTGTGTGTGGGGGGGGGGGAATTGATCCAAACCACGACCTCTACTACATTCAGCTACTGAAAAGATATCAGTGGTATCAAATGAATATCAGTAATTGAGGGTTCAGCAGGCAACGCTTCTGGCTTGGCGTCAGTTATGACACATCTAGTTTAGGTGGAGTGGCTGAAATATGTAACTGTTTTTTAGCATGCACTGCCTGGTTTATGGGAATCACAGAACTAATGCATCAGCAGGTTGAAACAATAGACAAAACTGTAAAAGTGTTTTACTATTTTACTCTGTTTTAGCGCCTTGTAAATGTTAACCTCAAAATGAGATTCAGTGGGCCAAATTTATGCCTGATGTGATACCACTGAAATCAAACTTAATTAATTAATCTATAGTCTCACTGGGATTTAAGTATCATTGCCAACAAACCATTTAAATCATTATTTTAAATTATTTAATTGGTTCTCAAAGTTCCTGAAGCATACATTCAGACTGTGATACTACTTTAAAGAGAAGGTCAAGGTAGAGAGTGCAATTACAATTTACTGATTTATACTGGATATGGATATCAGTCTTCTTGGCAACACTTCATTTCTCTAGTGCCTTAAAACACTTATTATGCAATGACTAATATTTTCGTAGTCTTGATTTAACATGATTAAGTGGTTATATTGTACTGGCAGTAGCTGGTACAGTTTTGAGAATCAAAGAACTGCTTAATTACGTAGAGTCAAATAAAGTAAAAATCTTAAATGAATCAAACTGTACCATAGAATCTCTATGGATATATATTCCATTCTTGAATAATAAGAATATAGCAGACAGAACATATTGCCAACCACCTGATTAGGATGGTGATATTGATTGTGAAATGCTCAAGGAGATTAGAGAGGCTACCAAGGCCTTAAAACACAATAATAATGGGGGGATTTCAACTATCCTTATATTGATGGTATCTGTCACCTCAGGAAGAAATGCAGAGATAAAATGTCCAGACACCAGAAATGACTGCTTCTTGGAGTAGCTTGTTCTGGAACCCAAAGGAGAATGGCAATTCTTGATTTAATCCTAAATGGAGCACAGGGTCTGGCCCAGGAAGTGAATATAGCTGAATTGCTCAGTAATAGCAACCATCATATAATTAAAATTTAACAACCTTGTAGGGAAAAATACCAAAGAAACCGACTTCAGTAGTATTTAATTTCAAAAAGGGGAACTACAAAAAATGAGGAAGCTAGTTAAATGGAAATTAAAAGGAACAGTCACATAGGTGAAATGCCTGCAAACTACACGGAGAGTGTTTTAAAACACCAAAACAGAGGCTCAAACTAAATGCATATCCCCAAATAATTTTTTTAAAAACAGAGTAAGAGGACCAAAAAAAAAGCCACCATGACTAAACAACTGAGTAAAAGAGGCAGTTAGAGATAAAAAGGCATCCTTAACAATTGGAAGTCAAATCCTAGTGAGGAAAATAGAAAGAAGCATAAACTCTGTCAAGTGTAAAAGCATAATAAGGCAGGCCAAAAGAGAATTTGAAGAGCAACTAAAGACAAACTAAAAGCAAATTTTTAAGCACATCAGAAGCAGGAAGCCAGCCTAAGTATCAGTGTGGCCAGTGGGTGATCGAGGTGCTAAAGGAGCACTCAGTGAAGACAAGACTGTTGTGGAGAAGCTAAATGAGTTCTTTGCATCAGTCTTCATTGAGGAAGACACGGGGGAGAGCCCTACACGAGCCATTCTTTTTAGGGGACAAATCTAAGGAACAGTCCCAGATTGAGGTGTCAGTAGAGGAAGCTGATAAATTAAAAAGTAGTAAGTCACCAGACCAGATGGTGTTCACCAAAGAGTTCTGAAGGCACTCAAATATGAAATTGAAGAACTACTGTCTGTGGTATGTAGCCTATTATTTAAAATTAGCCTCCATACCAGATGATAGCAGATAGCTAATGTAACGCCATTTTTTAAAATAAGACTCTAGATGCGATCCTGGCAATTACAGGTCTATATGTCCAACTACAGTACCAGGCATGCTGGTTGAAACTGTAGTAAAGAACAAAATTATCAGACACAAAGAGGAACACAATATGTTGGGGAAGAAACAACACGACTTTTGTAAAGGAAAGATAATGCCTCACCAATCTGTTTGAATTCTTTGAGGGAAGGGTCAACAAACATGCGGACAAGGGTGAGCCAGTGGATATAATGTTTTTAGACTTTCAGGAAGCTTTTGACAAGGTCCTTCACTAAAGGCTCTTAAGCAAACTAGCAAACATGGAATAAGACAGAAGGTCTTCTTATGGATCAGTAGCTGGTTAAAAGATAGGAAACAAAGGGTAGGAATAAATGGTCAGTTTTCACAGTGGCAAGAGTTAAATAGAGGTGTCCCACAAGGGTATGTACTGGAACCAGTGCTGTTCAACATTGTCAAAAGGATCTGGAAAAGGGATGAATGGTGAAGTGGCAAAATTTGCAGACAATTCAAAATTACTCAAAATAGTTAAGTACAAAACTGACTATGAAGAATCACAAAGAGATCTCATTAAACTGGGCGACTGAGCAACAAAATGGCGGATGAAATTTAATGCTGATAAGCACAAAGTAATGCACATTGGAAAAAAATAATCCCAACTATACATACAAAATAATGGGCTCTAACTTAGCTGTTACTACTCAAGAAAGATCTTGAAGTCATCATGTAGAGTTCTCTAAGAACATGTGCGGCAGCAATCAAAAAAGCTAATAATGTTAGGAACCATTAGGAAAGGGATAGATAATAAAACAGAAAATATCATAATGCCACTACATAAAGCCATGATATGCCCACACCTTGAATACTGCATACAATTCTGGTTGCCTCTCTCGAAAAAGGTTTAATAGAATTGGAAAAGGTGCAGGAAAAGGGCAACAAAAATGACTAGGGGTATGGAACAGCTTCCATATGAGAAGAGACTAAAGAGACTGGGACTATTCATCTTAGAAAAGAAATGACAAAGGAGTGGGAAGGATATGTTAGAGGTCTATAAAATCATGAATGGTGTGGAGAAAGTGAATATGGAAGTGTTATTTACCCCGTTGTGCAACACAAGAACTAGGAGTCATGCGACAAAATTAATAGGCAGCAGGTTAAAAGATCAAAGGAAGCATTTCTTCAAACAACTCAGTCAAAGTATGGAACTCATTGCCCAGGGATGTTGTGAAGGCCAAAACTATAACTTGGTTCAAAAAAGAATTCGATAAGTTCATGGATGATAGGTCCATCAATGACTCTTAGCCAAGATAGTCAGGACACAACCCCATGTCAGAAACTGGGACTGGACGACTGGGAGCTGGATCACTCAAAATTGAGCTAGTCTGTTCATTTCCTCTAAAGCATTTGGCACGGGCCACCATCAGAAGAAAGGATACTGGAGTACATGGATTATGGGTATCCACCAGCACGGTGGTTCTTATGTTCTTATTACAATGATGGGTACTATGGAAAATCCTTATAGATAGAAAATTTCACTAATTTTTGCTTGGAGTCTGTGGCTATTAGTTGTGGTATAGTTTCATTTTCTTTCAGATTTGAAGAAGTCAAGGTTATTCATGTCCATATTTGATTGCTGAATATTGCAATCCAAAATGGATCTCAAATCTGGTTTTACTCACCATCTCAAATTAACATGCATTTAGATTTCATATGTTAACATTCCCATGTAACGTAGGCTGAAAACAGCGTTATCTGGTATGGAAACAGAATTATTATTTTTTCTTTCTTTCTTTCCACTGATGAAAGAAAGTCTCCAGGGAATCTTTGCAAAAAGGAGCTTAACTTTAGGTGTTTTTACACCTCAGGTCTCTTTTGAGTCTTATCATGGGTCTATTGCAATTATCTGCCTAAAATGTTAACGTATGTTTGAAGTCTCAGTAGAGATGTTAGTAATGAAGGCTTCTACATTCCATTTCCTTAGTTCATTTCAACATCTGCAGATTCCATGTTAATCACTCTATCTGGGCACTGTGCTTAAGTCATCATATTTCTACAGGCTGTCCCGTCATATTGGGAAAACCTCTGGAGGGGGGCAGTGGACAGTGGGGGCAGCACAGAACCAAAATTTTCTAAATCTTGAAGGAACCATGTTGCCCTAGGAAGCTGTGCCAAGGTACTTGGTTATAGCACAGATAGCCTCTCTCTATATGGGTACCCTGAGATCTGAGTAGAGATTCAGGAGCCTCGCACGTGATATCTTCCTATTGCTACATTGTCATCGTTTATTACTTGCATCCAGAACATTTCAAAGTGAAAATTTTGCTGGTCAGATGGGAACTCAAGAGTACCTTCTTAGCAACCACATATCATGTGATTTCCTGGAATATGTAGTTTAACTCTGATTAAATCCCACTAGATATACAGAGAAGCTGCAAGCCAAGTTTGTTGGTTTGTTGTTTTGCAAATTATTGATAAAATATACAGACAATTCCCAAGGGGAAAATGTGCACATTCAGCCTAATGCATGTGCCTGGATACCCTCTTCTTCCTTCCCATTCAGCCACTTGTTCTGGAGCATGAAATGATACATTACACAATCTGTAAGCGAAGTATAACCTTTCCCCTCAGCCCTTGTGAAAATGTCTATGGCATTTGCTCAGGGTAAAATACAGTTGTTAACACTTTAACTATAGGACAGTATATATGAAATAAAACCCAGCATACAGAAAGAGGAACCCAGTACATTCTCTGGTAGAGTAGGGGTACTTAATTTACCTTTCCCCTTAGGTTTAAAGGACACATTTTCCAACAGTTTCACATAGGTATTTAGGTACACATTAGAACATGAATCAGCCCCAAAACAAACCTTTGTCATACCTAGCTGTAGGAGTCAATTATATTCATTATTAAAACTTTTGTATCTTAGTCTCTTTGCATCCAGCAATAGCTCTTAGCCAACTTGGATATTTCAGTTCCTCATTTATTCATAGTCTCCCCAATTATTTTCCCTTTTGGGTTACCTTTTCCAGCATGTTGTTATTTTTGTGATGAGGAGACAACCCTCAGCTTCTGTTTCCTTTGCAATACAAGATCATTTTCAGGAACACTCACGTCTCATGTGCTGGGTTAGACAAGCAAGATGGTGTTGTTTTTCCATTTACTTTCTTCTTTGGAGCATGCTGCATTCAAAAACAAGGTCTGTATCCCTGGGGTGTGATGGCATAACAGTAACTGTGTATACTGGCTCAGAAGATTACTTGTCCATCTCCTGGGGATTCTGTATAATTTTCTGATATATATATAAATCTATTAGCTATTCTTCTAAAAAGTCAGTGGATCATCTGGCAATTTATTAGCCTCCTCCATGCTACTTTCAAAGTTCTGAATTGATTTGATTTTCCAGCTACTCTGTCTACCACCACTTTACCCGCCATACCCAGATCCCCTCCTCATCCTTAGTCTGATTCCACATGCAGCACTGCAAGCCAGAAACAACTGGTGAAACAACTTTTGCTCCTAAGGCATTTAGGGTTTGATATAGCAATGTGTAGAGCACTTAACTTTAAGTATATGAATACTTCCAGTGGTTGAAGTATGCGCCTAGGGGCTAGATTCACAAAGAAACTTAGTGTGGTGACACTGAGCATCACCATGACTAACTTCTAGGTGCCTAAAAAACAAACAAACTGGGATTCATAAAGCCTGAGTTCAGCACCAAGGCTCCCTATACAATTAATGGGAATAGACAGGCACCTGAGAATGGAATCCACAGAAGCCAGCATGGTAGGTGACTCATCTCCTAAATTAGCCATTAGGAGATGCTGAGGAGAATGGTGTGTCCTAAGCCTCAACCTCTGCTTGAGGAATTCAGCACCTAAATCCAGGTCAGAGGGAGGCGCCTTCCTCTGCGTGGTATTCTCAGCTGCCAACCTTCTATTAGCATTAGGTGCCTACCCTGTTTTTGTGGGTGCAGGCAGCAGAAGGAGGCGGAGCCCTCCCTCAGAACTTTTAGCCCAATGGTTAGGGTACTCAGCTGGGATGCGCAGCTTCCCAATTCAAGGCCCTCCTCCACCTGAGCAGGGCTCTGCCTTCTCTCAAGTGAGTGCCCTAACCAATGGGTTATAATCTGACGAAGGGCCTTCCTTCTGCTGAAGCAGTTTCACTGTGGCTAATTAGAGTCCTTGGGGTGGGACTTCGGTGATGCTGAGTAGAAGGGTGTGGCCTAATGGCTATTTTTAGGGAGTGGGTGTGTCTGTCTCCACTTAGGGCTTTTTGGTGGCAGGAAAGGGCTCTGCTCAGTTTCAAAGTAGCGAATGCTAGGATTGTGGGCATAGCAAGAAGGTTGTGTGCTTGGATTGTGAGCTTGGTGGGGGCAATGTTGGAATCACAGGCATGAGGAAGAGGGAGAGACAGCAGGTCAGACAGGCACTACAGGTCAGTCAGCTAGAGTTGTGTAATTTTATATATGAAGTCTACCAGTGATACATAGTTTCCTGTTCCTTTTGGAAGCTTGGCACTGGCAGAATCTATTTATAAGTAATCAGGCATGTAATTCATTTGTAAGCATATGATGACATGGTGAGCTGTCATTTCAGTTCCCCTTGAAACAGGTGGAGTGCGAGCAATCCTTTTACATACCAGAGGGACAAATTTCATGTTACACTGTACTGTGTAACAAGCTTAGGGAACACACCTCAGCGGAGACAAAGTGTGTTGCACCTTTTTAATGGCCACTGTAGTTGTGTCTTCTGCCTGGGCTGCTCCAGCAATACTGGGGACATTCTGTTCGGCCCTTTGACCTGGCTTCAGCATTCTGCAAGAGGTTATGTATGAATTTGAAAAGAATCTAAGAGGAAGGATCCTTCACTCATTGAAGAAACCCCTCCCATGGGTGGAGTTATGGTAATTACAAGGCTGGGTTAAGATCCTATTTACACACATCTCTGGCCCTGACAGTTGTCAGTCTAGGTTAGGGTGGAAGAGAATGTTTTTACATTGTTCCGAGCCCTGGGTGTGTTTCATAACAAGTTGTGTGTGCTGTACCCAAAATCTAGCTGCACAATTACTCATCAGCCTCCAAATCGGGCCTTAAGCTGATGGCCTGAGTGAGTTTCAGTGTTTTAGTCCACAAATTTAAAGCAGTGAATTACCAGAGACTGTTTAGTACTAATGTGTTTAATTGATAAACAGTCTAGCATTGTACACGACTGATGAATTCCTTACCCTCTGTGACAGAGCTTCTTCTCCACCTCAGTGGGTCCCACACTTCTGTTAGCAGTGGGTGGGGGTATTCCTCTTTCCCTCAGAGTTTTCCCCCCACGCCCCTGGGCTTGCTGTCCACACATTGCTGGAGCAGGGTTACTCCTGGCCTCCTTGAAGGGGGGAAGGGGCAAGGGAGCCTCTCAGTCTCTGATAACCCCTGCAGGTGAGGTGGCCACAGACTAGACACCTGGTTCAGTCTCTCTCCTTGGGCAGGGTCTCTTCCCTCAGATCCTGGTTGGGCAGAGATTTGCCCACCCTTCGCCTCTGTACATGCAGGATTTCTTTCCTGGTGCTTGTCAGCAGCAGAACTGCCCAGCTCTCCAGTAGCTTGCCTTCCTCTCACAGCTCCTAGCACATGCCCCTGTTTGGCTGTAGACAAGGCTTTTAACAGGTTCTTGCAGGCCCTTGATTGGCCCCAGGTGTCCTAAATAACCAAAAATAACACTGTTCAGCTACCAAGGGAAAAGGGCTAATACTCACCTTAAGTAACCCAGTACCCACACTTTGGGGTAAAACTCTAGTGTATAAAGTTTCTGGCTAAGAATAACAGTTTGTAATACCAGCAATAATCCTTGAAGACCAATGTGCAAATCTGTGGGCTTGCAGGATATAAGTCAGTGACGAATCTGGTCCCAGGATGTTAGGGGGATCTAGGGCTTGTATGGCATGGGCAGAATTTAACTAAGTTATCAATCTCTGAAAATTAAAAGTAATATTCTGGACATTTTTAAATTGCTGTGGGAGACCATTCACTGAAGTCAATGGAATTACTTTGGATTTACACCAGTGAAGGTGAGATCAGAATCTTACCCAGTGGCTTTCTTTAAGAGGTTTCCTAATAGGATTATGTGCCCTACTTAGCAAAACAGTAATACTTGCTTTATTTATTTACTTGTCTGCTCAGCAAGACTCTGTTGCACCAGCCAAATCAAACATCCTTTAAAAAATGTGAATACTCGATCAGGTCTATTATTATGCTCTTGATTCAACAAGTAAATCACCATAAATGCCTAAAGAGCATCCATGCATTGTGTATGCTTATGTACACTATGACAATATATAGAAGCAAAATTTGGAGGAGGGAGGAGATGCTTTGACATGAGTTAGCATGAAAATAGATGTTTTTCTTCCAGCTGCCTAGAAAATTTGTACCTAGGCATAAACTGCAGCTCCTCTTGCTCCTTCAAACCCAAAGGATAAGCTCCCAGGGGAACAATCAGGGGCTCTTTCTACATCTAAGAGAAGGGATGATCTAAATATGAGTCTCTCTGTTTTGTTCATGTACAACGATCGAACAGATGGTTGAAATCTAGTCCATTCATTTTACACGAGTAGATGTCTAACTATGTATTCATTCATCTGGTAAAATCTAAGAGCTACTTATAGTCTGCATCAGGTTTTAAATACTGCCTGGGATCGGAGTGCCAGCAGAAGCAATGAGTCTTGTCAATTTGAAGTCACTTTAGCTGTAAAGCTGCTCCGGTCAGGGTCTGGCTGTCTGACATATGTGAAGAGGAGCATGCAGGTGCAGTGCTTTGAGATGAATCTTTATTGTCTCTTGGGTACTCAGTGAACAGCACAAGTTAGCCGATAGTCTCATGCTATTAGAAAATAGGATTTCCCCCAGTTTGCATTTTCTCCCAAATCATTGAGTCTGTGATACCAAAACAGATTAGTCTTGTGACCATCCACCCTACAAACATCACCAGTGGCTACAAATCCAAATTCTGCAACTAGCATCACCATACCAGCTTCTTCCAACAATGCTGATGCATTTACAGTGAAGTCATGACCAAGCCCATTGAGCAACATGTCAAAGTGACACAAGATGTCAGCATTGATGGTCATGAGTCAAAATCAAACAAGCATTCTTCTTCCCACGTGTGTGTAAGCACGTACTGCAAACTAATAAAACATCTGTGACTGTACTAACTCCTTTGCAATTGAGCAATCCTTAGACAATAGTGTCACAATCATTCCCCAGAACTATATTTCATGTTAAGGCATTAGTGGACAGATGTGAAATACCTGCATTGCCCAATACTCACCATAAACTGACCCAGTAAGAACACACAAATCCTTCAACTGCTGGTTTTCCTACATAATAAAAACATGTATATTGTCATGACTAGCAAACTGTACAAACTTGATTTTAATTAAATATGGGTGTATGAGAGTCTCAGTTTAATGGCATATTTAAGAGACACAAGCACATAAAATAGCAAGCTCCCCATGTTGGCAGTGTCTACATATAGGCTAACAGTGAAGAAACAGAAATCCCAAAATATGTATAGAGTATTCACTGTTTTGTAGAACATTATCCATTATGGCTGGTCCCCCAACAAGTTGCCTGATGAATGTTTAGGTAGCATGCACCTAATTTTTAAAGACTGTCCCTACTGTACCTAGCTTAGGAGCATGTTTTCAAGTCTCATTGACTTCAGTAGCTCTTAATCAGGTGCTTAAGTTCTGTCCTAAATAAAGAGGCTTTCCTGAATTGGGGCCCAAATCACAGAGGTTCAAACTCTCCATCTGCACTATTGCCATTGACTTCCACAGTACCAGGATTTGACCCTCAGTGGGTATTTGCTTTATTGTGTGGAGAGCACAACAGCAGTGGACAAATGAACTGGCAGCCAGAGAACTTAGGACATTGTTCGACAAAGTGCATGTTTAAATTTAGGCATGAGCTTAAATCCTATTAACTTGAATGGGCCTAAAGTACATGTGTAAAGTTAAGCACACGTTTGATTTACTGCACAGATATGCAGTTAAGTGTCTGTAAATTCTTTGCTCAACTGGGGCCTTGGAGAGGGCCTACCTGGTGAAAGATACTCGCCTCTTCAGATTGTGAATGGTAGAGGTGGCCTGCTGTCCTCCCCAGCAGTTGCAGAGGCTAGCGGGACTGGCAGCTGAAGGGTTCACATTTGCTAGGCAGTATAGTCATAGTGAAGAGTAATTGGCTTCAGCAAAAGCGGGAGACACACCTCCTCCCTGCCCACTGTACGACCAGATATGTATGTGTCATTGATAAAGGACAGTCCTTACATTTATTTAGTTATGAAAATCATGGAATAGATTCCTTTATTTCTGATCAATTGCAGAACCATAGTCAAGGTACACTTATTCTGGCCCTGTAATTACCTCTCCTCCACTCTGCACACAGTCTCAGCCAAGGGTATTTCTCACATCTGAAAATTTGACTAAAAGTATGTATTTTTCACTTTCACACTTCTCCAAGAATGATTGAAGTGACGGTACTCACACTTACCAAAATAATTTCCTTCTAGGTGGAGACCAAATATGCAAAAATTCATAAAGCAGAAGTTCAGAAAGTTTTAAGCATATGCAAATATGGGATTATTATGGAAGCTGGACAACAATACCTGTTAACAGCAGCAGGATATACTAGACAAGCATTATAACAACTAATTTATTTATTTTTTATTTAGGAACAAACTATAAAGGTTACACTTTAGTAAAAGATCCCAGACAACCTTCTTAAAGACAGTTTGACTGTCAAAGGTCTCTGATGTCGCTCAGTTACGCAAAATGCAATTATAAAATGCACTATTTCAAATTAAAATGTCCATACAACAAAACAAACCCAACAACAGTGTAACAGAACCCTCAAGATATGCATAGACCTACTGAGTAACTGAGTGATCTTATAACTGGCCTTTATCTCTCCTTCCCTTCTGTTTGTTTCTGACCCTCACATGTTGTGTCATGCCAGAATTTAAATTGTAAGATCTCTGGAGCAAGTATTGTGTCTTTACTTGCTTCTGTGAAGTTCACAGTTGTTATCTCTCAAAAACCAAAGAACATGTTACAGGGAGAGACTCTGTCATTAAAATCCTCTCCTGCTCATCTATAATTGACCACCTCAACTTCCAGTTCCAGAAATATTATTTTTCACTTGGACAGTGCTCAGACACAAATAATGACAGACATGTTTATATCAAATGAACTCTACTGGGTTTATTAAATGGTGTTACACATACAGGGTAATTAAAAAAAATCTACACTTCATGGAATATGTGCATCCACTTAGAGGATACAAATCTGGGCCAACTTCCATTGAATCTGTTGATGCTCAGTCACTGTAAAAATGTACAGGATATTTTCTGACATACAAAAAGAAAACCTACCATTCTTTGTTAATCATCCAGTACAGCTCACAGCATTCTACCACACAGCTGCATGTAGTGTTTTAGTGCAAAAGGAAATAAAAATATAAAAATATGGAGATTTGAATTTAAAAAAAAACAACAAATGGTGTTAGAGGTGAGTGTCTGCTATGGGTATTCTTCTAAGTTCTACAATCTGGGAGTTAGCCATGCTGCCTCCATCCTGGCTGCCATGGTAGGAATCATTATCACTGATATTGAGGCCTGCACCTGAAACACAAAGCCAAGAAACAAACAATGAGGACTGAAGATTGAAACAGCAAGGATGACATCATATCCTGTTACACAAGGCAACCTGCCTACTTCTCTATTCTTATTACAGCAGCTCTTCTCCTCCCCCACAAAAGTACAGCAGATTTTCTGATATGGTCTACAGCTTTGCACCCACAGACTGTAGGCTCATTTAACTGAGGACACATCTCTGCACTTACATTGTTCATGTCTTTGCCCACAACGTAGGTCACTTAAATGTCTCAGTACCTGATTTGATGGTGTGAACAGGAACTCGGATGTCTACCTGGCAATCTCTGTTTCCCTGACATCACATGCATAAATGGAAGCCTGGTTAAGGTAGCGCTCAAAATTTGACCCTCAGGAGTTTCTTCTTAGGGGATTCATTTCTAGTGGTGGAATCTACCATATGATGCTAAAATGATCATTTCAGCTGTTTCAATAGGGTTCTACTTTCAGCATGACCAAATGGGCAGGTTAAATATCCCTTCTCAACCCTCCCTGCTTAAACCTACAACTGGCACTGGCTGATGCATTGTGCCTGTCCTCTAGTGCAAGATAACACTGTAGTAAACAAAGCATAAAAATGAACAGCTCTTATTTGGGCTTTTCGGGACTTGAGATTCAGATTTATTCAGAACTGCACATCAATGAAATTAAGTGTGGTAACTCCAAAACAGATTAACACCAGACATTACTTTCCAGTGAAATCAGTTACAGATAGCCAAGGGCTAAGGAAAATTACACAGACTGGACAAAATCCAGTGACTCCAGTGATTGCAAAGGAGTTACACCAGGAATGATATTTGGCTCATTAGGTTCTGAAAATGTCATGCTCATGAAAGCCATAATTTCCATTTTTTCAGGCTAAAATATTTTAAGAAATATAAATCAGTTGTAAAGCTGACTTCTTGCTCTTCTCTCCCTAGCTGGCATCCTAGGCTTTAGAATGTTTAGAAATGGTAAGGTCGGGAGTCAACCGTTTTCCTTTTAAGTTTCAGAAGGTGCCTCATATCTTTTTAGGTCACCAGATGCTCTCTCCTTTAGTAAGTTTCACCATGCACTTCCAAATAGGAAATTCGGGGGGGGGGGGGGGGGGGGGGGGGCTGAATATAGGAAATGTGAAAGATCAGCTATAAGACATAGGCTGTGATTTTGAATATGGAGAAGGACTCAGAAGAAAGCAAAGTGACAGGTTAACTTTTTCAAGAAGGTATGGATTCAGAGTAGCAGCCGTGTTAGTCTGTATTCGCAAAAAGAAAAGGAGTATTAGTGGCACCTTAGAGACTAACCAATTTATTTGAGCATAAGCTTTTGTGAGCTACAGCTCACTTCATCGGATGCATGTGAGCTGTAGCTCACGAAAGCTTATGCTCAAATAAATTTGTTAGTCTCTAAGGTGCCACAAGTACTCCTTTTCTTTATTCAAGAAGGTATAACACTCTGGGTGTGTGATTCCTGAATTCATTCAGGGGAGAGATCACTATCAAGCAAGGGAGGTGTAAAAAGCGGTCTGATAGGGGCAGGATGTACCATAATGCTAGCTGTGGAGGAGTTTAGAGTCTGAATTAGCGAAGCTCTTAAGTTGAGGAGTAGGTCTATTGAAGCCAGTGTGCCTACTAAAGTTAGACACTAAGTGCTTAATTACCTTAATGATGAAACTGTTTGAAATTGAAAAAAGCATAACTATTTTTTTTTCTTTTCTTGTTTTTTGCACTCTTTCCTTCTCTTAGACGGGGACTGTTTAGTTTAGAAAGGAGAGATACAATATAATGAGTGATATAGAGAAGGTAAATCAGACACTCATATTGGCCTTTTATTATGGAAGAACAAGATGGCATTCAATGAACTTGAAAGGCAACACATGTAAAATAGATAAATGAAAATTATTTTTTTGCACAAAACAATTAGCCTGTGGAATTTATTGCCACAAGATATCTTTAAGACAAAGAGGTGAATGGCTTTCAAAAAGGATTAGACACTTTCATGGTTAATGAGGATTATTTTACAAAGTACATGAACCCTCATGCTTCAGGTCATTAGGTAACTGATGGTGTTAGAAAGAAATTTCTCTTGCAAACATGTTATTCTAGCATTGTCCACCGTGGGGGTTTCTTGAAGCATCTGGCAATGGTCATTATCAGAGACAAGTTTCAGAGTAGCAGCCATGTTAATCTGTATCTGCAAAAAGGAAAGGAGGACTTGTGGCACTTTAGAGACTAACAAATTTATTTGAACATAAGCTTTCGTGAGCTACAGCTCACTTCATTGGATGCATCTAAGGTGCCACAAGTCCTCCTTATCAGAGACAAGATACTAGACCACATGGACTAATCTGATATTGCAGTACTTACATTCCTAAATGGAACATGGCCAGGCAGCATCCTTTTAGGAAGGAGACAACAGATTGTTGTGTTTAAAGTAGGTTAATTCCCTTTATAACAGTCATTGTTCTGACAAAATGTTTAGGAATTGATCCTTTTTAGGAATTAGAGTTTCAATGTAACCGGGATACCAAACTACCAAACAGTTGGTCTACAGATTAGTGAGGCTAGGAGTGTTTACAAGACGACGTTTGCAGAGTTCATTGTGCCAGCTTGTTCTCAGTTTAGGGCCCATCTTGCCTCAGAACCAGATGTAATCATTTCAGAGTGAGCATGGGTGAGTTACAGCTGCAAAACCAGCAAGGCCCCTCCAGTGACATCTACTGGTCAAAAGATTTATTCAGTGAATCCCAACACTCAACATACTTTAAAAATTGTTCCACATGAAGGGCCTAAGTTTGATCTTACTTAGCTGCCTGAACACGTATCAAGCTTTCATTATAATATCTGTGAAAAATGTTGGATGTATTTTCAACTTGTTATTTTTATCTGTTGTACACATTTTCTAGGGGTATTTTTTATCATATTATAAACACATAGACTATATTCTGTATCCATCACACTTTTATAGTCAATGTGCAGTATTAGACATTAAATACAAAAATCTGATGGTAGATAGACACACACTCTTACACTTTACATCTTGTTTTATGGGATTGGCTGGCTATAGAGATTGGTAGAGTAATATGTCACCAATTGATCCTCTAGTGACAAATTTTAGGATTCAATGGAAATGAGTCCTTGGTCCTAGTGGAACCATGTCCCCCATCCACTATTTCAGCTAGCACCTCTGTTGGCAGTAACGGTGGAGAAGCCAATTGAATGGGCAGGGAAATCGCCTTCTCCCCCTTTTCTCACCTTTTGACTTGTTCCTTTCAGACCGGATATGAGGTACATTGGTGAGGCAAGGTGAGGGAGCTAAGATTGCCATTGCCTGTACCATAGCTGTGGATAAAAAGGACTTTTCTCTACAAGGAGTTTATCCAGCACCTTTCAGGAATGCTAAACAACTGAACATTTCAGCCAGTATTTTCAAAAGTGACTTCTAGTTTTGGGTTCCCAATCTGAGATACTGAGTCTCAAAGTGAGCACGCAAAATGATGGCAGCCAAGATTAGCAGACTCTTTTGAAAATGTCGACCTGTTCAATACTATATTCAAGAAATTATTGTGGGAAGCTTACATGGCGTTGTGTGTTGTATTTTAATAACCGATTTACTTTTCAAATTATTTTTGATTTTGGAGGGTTTTTAAAATTATTAATGCAGAAGGGCCAAATTCAGGCTGGCAGTGAACAAAACTTCCTTAAACATTGCAAATGTGGGTCATAAACCTGCCTACCTTGGTTCTGTCATCACTTGATAATCTCAGGTGTAGTGTGGTAGTGCTTATGAGCCAAAAGTGTGGTATGACTTCTAATGACTACTATAAACAGACCTGCTCCCCAAACAGCTTATTCATACCACAGACAAGAGAAGGAGCAAAACTGTGCATCTAGGAATGTTTTGGAGGCTTTTATGTGTTGAACCTCCATCAGGCCCAGAGGGAGTGACTTCAGTAGAATGTCACCGAAAGGCAGGGGTGGGAGTGTTTGTGATTGGTGGGAATATGGTTCGGACTGAGAGGTCAGTAAGGCTAGCATTCAGTTCCGGCATTAAAATTTATGCCTAAGGAGCAAAGCTTATGAGTAATTCACTGCTTGAGGCCAGCATCCACTGATTTTTCCCTTCATCCCATCCCTTTTTAACTACACTCCACCCTTACATAACATGTGGAGATCCAGCAGCTTACTGCTTTCTAGACAGGAGGACTGAAGTGTAGCTGTGCTTAAATGGGAGTCACTTTAAAATGATTTTATATCTTAATTACTCTAACCCCATGTATTAGAGTGAATCAGTCTTAAAGAGGAGGGGCTCATTAAGCTGTCAAGATGAGCTTGAGCACTAAAAAAGGAATCGGACAAAATGTGATTTAGCCCAAAATGAATGGGTATTATTAGATAATTAATGTAATTAGCAATAACTAATAATGGAATAATTATCCTTATTCAGTGGAAGCATAGTCCTTTGATTTATTATGAAAGCCATAAAAGAAATAAAATAAAATAAACCATTTAAGCCAACCTAATGACTAGCAGGCAACAAACAAGGTTTTAGCATCAATCAACAGGCAGTACGTTTTTTTATATTATTTTTCCTGGAGTAATCTTTCCTTAATCCCTTGCACAGAGCTGAAGCTCTTGGAGTTATACAAACTACATGATACTGTACCCAATTTCTCTGCTTCCCTAGCACAATGCTGCATTGGAGCCAGCTTAACTGGCCACTGGAGAATTCCCCCATAGTGGAATCCTTGGGTGACGTAGACTCACCATAGTGGCTCCTGAAGTATTCCTTCCAATACAGGGGGGCTAGCTAATGGAAAGGGGACATAGCTGGGTGTTCTTATGTTCAGCAATTCCTGGCTGACAAACAACCCCTGAGATCACTGGCAGCAAACATAAATTAGAGAAACCGTCAGGTTGCTCTGAATTACCTCTGCATTTCATACCGGAGTGTCACAGAGACATCTTTGCTCATTCTCATGCTGACCAGTCCCTCAGGATCTGAGCCATTATTTCTAGCATAACTAGGGCTACCTGTAGAAGGTTCTGGATTGACAATCTTGGGGAATGAAGTCTTCTACTTACCCTTAGACCAGGTAAAACAAAGGCAACAGGAGTGCAAGCTTCCCCACCCCACTAAAATGCCTCAACCTTTTTCAAAAGGAGCTACCAGAAATGCACTGTGCAGTACAGGGCAGTCTGAACAACATGTTCATGCAATCTTAGGTCGTTCTCTTGAGTCTGCAGAAAGGTTGTCAGATAGTATTTAATAGGAACCAAATAGAAATGCTTTTCTTAATAACCTCAAATGAAAATGTATCTTTTCTCCTTTGCCTGCATCTTTTAATTGCTCTCTCGTTGTTTATCCCCATAATTGTATTATTTAACTCTGCCATGGATTTTGGATTAAGTGTGATGGGCCACAGTCACAAAGTTTGGATCCTCATTCAAACTCTTCTCTTCGGGATTTTCCTTGGATACATTAGACAGGTGGGGCCAGTTCAAATCTTGATTTGATTTGAATCTGGATTTGATTTATCTAGCTACTTTTATGATCTCCATTACTGGAGTTTTCCTAAAGCCTGGAACTGTTCAGAACCAAGGTCTTGGCTCAAACTCACCTCTCATATAAAATAAAGTTGTGCTGAACTAAGGCAAACTATTCTTACTGTTGGTTAATAAACGGCCATCACATTAAATCCCTGCTACTCTCAAATTGGAACTGATGTTTTAAGGCCCACTCCTGCACACTCTTTACTATTGAATGTTGTGATTACTGCTGTGAATGGCCCAACTGACATCAAATGCAGCTGCACAAAACAATAAGCACTATTATTGGTGGTAAGCATGTGCAACATCTAACCCATAATGACGAAAGTCTCCATTATTATCAGGGATCGTAGTTTTCCGTGATTAAAAAACAAAATTCTCCAATAAAAAAACCATAAAATCCACAGTTTTCCACAATTAAAATGAAATGCTTAACTTTAGTTTCCCTAGCCACAATATATATAGGTATCAGTTGAACACAATGTTTTACTGATATACAGTAGAACCCCATTTATCCGAGCCTCCATTATCCGGCTCTCAGTATTAACTGAGTCACCAGCTGTCCGGGGCGAACAGTGACTGGGGCTCGGGAGGTCAGTCCCAGGCAGCTGCGTAATGGAGGCTCAGAAAACAGGGTTCTACTGTACGTTTTTATTTTTTCACAAAATTGTAAAAACTAAAGATTCTCTTTAAAAATGCAAATTCCATGTTTTTCCATGGCAAATGGATTTCTAGGATCTCTGTTTATTACCAATTTTCTGTGTCATTCAGTTTCCCGTAAGATTATTTTAAAAGCATATGGAAGGAAAAAATAAAACAAAAAAATAAAGGCCACAAATTTTTTAAATGAATGCCTGAAGCCAGCGGGAGTTGCCAAGTGCTCAGAATTTTTGAAAATCTGGCAACTTATTTAGATACCCTATTATGGATTTAGGAATGTAATTTCAGGCGCCCAATTTCGAAAATCTTGGCCAAAAACTGTACTAAATGCCACAGTAGTTAGCAGTAGACTGGGTGACAAAATAAAAATGTGCTGAAAAATGTCCAGTAGAAATGAACATGTTCAGGAAATGAATCGCAGGGTGGACAATGTAAAAAAATACCATTGAAAGTGACAACCTATAAAGAAATAATTTGGTAGCTTTGTGCCTAACCCCTAGAATCATCTTATAATTCCCTTTTTCATTAAAAAAAAACAAAAAACAAATCAATTGGCTTACTATAGTTTTATAAAACAAAAACAAGTTAAGTGGCACCAGCAGAATGTGTATCTTTGTGTATTTATTGTAACATTGGCTGTTTATTTGGAAGCTGCACTGAATTAAATGTGGAGGAGTTTCTCAAGCACAGAAAGGAACATGAACACTTTTAAATGGTTAGCATTTCACATACACAGGACTAAAGTAAAGGGTCCCCACTGTTCGGTTGCACTTTTTAATTAAATGGGAAACGTGCCACTGTTCAAGGGCAGTTCAGATTTAATGTACATATTCTCTGTCTTTATTACACACAGATATGCAAAGTATAACATGAAGTCAAGATACATAATTATATTGTAATAGTATTCTTTCATATTTAAAATTATTATTTATGATACAGTACACACTACATTTATATAAACAAATGCATACAATATAGGTAGAGTACTGCACCATATATTAGGAATTTAAATGAGAGAATACTATTTGAAGCTTAACTTTTGAGGGATCAATCCAATCTACACTGAAGTTAATGGGAATCATTCCATAGAGTTTAATAGGAGTTGGATTGAGTCATAAGACAGTATAAATATACTTATTAAAACAGCTGAAACCTGGTGAAGGAAGAGAGCCTGAACGTCTATGCTGCTTTTATTAGCCCCACTGCGTAGGTCCCGCAAACCCAAGTCTGGGCTCAGACTCGCTGCTGTGGGGTTTGTTTGTTTATTTATTTGGTTTTGCTTTGCTATGTAGACTTACCCCTAAAGTACTTGGAGAAAAATGTTAAACTTTCAACCTTTCCTGGCTTCTGTTGGTTTGTATCACAAACTTAATGTTATTCAAATGATGCTTTTGTAGGCCTATTTCCCTTGTTATTTCAAATAATATGGTCATTATTCTTAGTTCAGAGAATAACAGTTCACACCAAAACAAAAATGTTGCTCTAGATTTGTACTGGCAATCAAGAATGTGTTAGCAGCAATTGGATCTTCCCTTTTAGTGACTCCCTGAGAAACTGTTATGTTAGGACAAAGCATAGCATACAGGCTTCTAGAAACCAAGAAAAAAAACTGCTACTCACCAGTTTTTAAAGCAAATATTAAGTCATCAAACTCTTGTGATTCCTCGTCAGACACCAATGAGCTGTTACTAAATCCTCCAGAAGTGTTGAAGGCATGCCCATTTTGCGGGCTCTGCTTAAAAGCAGCACTGGCCTGACTAGCTGGCCGCAAGGATGCCCTCTCCCAGTCTGCTGGCACCTTAAATGAGTTTAAAAGTCTCAAAGCTGCAGTTATCATCAAAAGCTATAGCACATGAATAGTTCTGTCTGTCCACATTCTTAACCAGACCCTCTTCACTGCCGTATCTGAATGGTTTGAACCCATGACTATGCAGGATCAGGGGAGTTATAATGGGCTTTTTGGCACCTCTTCCTGGGGAAAGTCTAGCTCAATGTTTTTCTCTTTAAAATTACTGTAATTGATTACAAGTAATTTGGCTTTGTGTTCATTATGAATGGTGTAGTTGGTTTAAAAAAGTCATCCAACTTTACCCCATATCTGAAGATTCTCCTCAGGTACAGAGAAGTTCTAATTGAAGTACTCTAAAATTCCATTGAAAATCTCTTTGTTTGTTCTTTCTTTGAATGTCAACGTGGTTGCCTTTCCCCATCTCCTGAGACCCTCCAGAACAGTCTGTCTTTCCTCTCCATACAATCTAAGATCCTCTTTCTTTCCACTTGATACGACCCTTCACTGGCACCCCACTCTTTCCCTCCCATCCCACGACAATCTTATTTATTTGTTTAAATAATTCATCTTCACAATATTATGTGCCTTTGAAAATGCTGGGGCAGGGCTTGGTAGTACATCCTATCAGCCACCTAATTTAAAACTAGAACTGGCCAGAAAACAGAATTTCTGTCCCAGAAAAAAAATGAGTTTGAATTGTTTTTGTTTCACATAACTCATCATGTGACAAATCCAATTGTGACATCCATAAAGATCAGAGGTGAAAACCTGGCCCTACTGAAGTCAACAGGAGTTTTGCCATGGACTTCAATGGGGCCAGGATTCACCCCAGAATTACAGTAACCTGGAAAGTATTTTATGTTGACTGTGACCTACTTTTCAAATACGCAATCCATGGCCTTATAACAAAGCTAATAAGCAATGTAAAAAAAAAGGGGGGTGGGGTGGGGAGGGGTGATCTATAGCTCTGATGTTACCAGAGAGCTGTAATTCACAGGAGCGCTACCATGCCTGAGAATAGCAACTTTTATTGTACAAGCTAACATCATTATATATCCCCCCCCAGATTCAGACATGAAGCATAAAAACAAAAATAATCCCACCCCGGCAATTCACAGGTGGTCATCTCACATCTATGTATATCACTGTTTCCCCATTCAGCTTTACAGTAAGTATGATAATGATTATGAGGTATAGAATACAGGTACCTCTTCTATAGCACTGATCAGGTTCTGAGTAGACTTGCTGATCTCTCCTCCTGCTGGGGGCATCCCACTGCCATGTGTGAAGAAGGCGGAGCCTGGGCTTGTATGTCCATTCATATCTATGGTGTAACTTGCTTTCACAGGGCAACAAAGCTGGTTGTGTAGGATAAAATACACCACAAAGACGTAAAGACCCTGGAGAAAAGGAAAGCATCAGTGAAATGAAGCAATCCTAGATTGGGAACACAGAGTCATGACAAGATTCTACATGCCGTAGCAGATGCCCCCTTTTACTCCAACAGCCAATGGTTCATGTGATTGGGATATGAAACACTGAATCACAAGAGCAGGTGTCATTGTAAAACTCAGGTTTAGAAGTTAACAGTAAGTGTAATCTTATGTCCTGAGGCCCCCAGTAATGGGTCATTAAAAATGATTATCTGGTTAACCCACCCAGTTGTGAAGCCAAGATCAGAGCAAAAAACAAGTTTCGCAGCCATCACAACAGTGAGAAAACAGGTTTAGGGACTGCTTTACAACAGAAACTGGCAACTGCTCACCACTTATTTTATTCTGCCAGCCACTATTTTTTGTTCTCATATTGACCTGCTGGCTTCTTACATTCCTGCTCTAATATCAATCTCATGCAAACTGCATTGCTGCCATCACTGATATCAAGCTGCAGTTTTAAAAGAAATTCTCCATGCTACTCCCTAATTGAACAGTGGCTTTCATTTACGATTTTTACAAGAGCCCTTCTGTGTGTGTCTCTGTGGCTCTTCTTTAAAACTTGCTAATTTTGACCTTTAAGTTGAGCCAACACAAAGTGTTAAAACTGTGTCTTTTGTCTGCACAAAAATCATATCATTTAACTTTTGGGACTGAAATTTGACTCTCTCTTTCTGGTCTGATTGTTAAATTATATGAATATTGGGTGTGGGCAGAAGGGAACAACTTTTTAAATAAAGAAGAAGGAGTTAATTCCGAGATCTGCAGAAAGGAGAATTCTAGAAGGCTTCCTTTTATTGAATTTGCATTATTTTAATGGCTCCCTCTGTCGTCAGGACTTATGAAAAAACTAAATAGGGCAAGTTGTTTGAAATGTACCCTACAGGCATGAAACTTGTAATTGAGCTTATAAATAGTAAATGAGCTTTCATTTAGCCTCTTATTCTGAGGAATTTCTAATGTTTGCAACTTTAAATATGAAACGAGACTGGGAACACCCAGTTTCTGTATGTATGTACACCTACGCAACAGACTGACTGAAACCACACTTTATCAGAGAGTCATAGATTCATAGATTTGAAGGCCAGAAGAGACCCTTATGATTATCAGGGCCAGATTAAAGACTTTTAGAGCCCTATGCACTATGGAAATTTGCCGGGGGGGGAGGGGGGTGCTACCTATCTTAGACTAGATAGAGAGGGCCAAAGCCTGTGGGGTTGCTGCCCTCCCCATAAGAATGGGGAAGGGGTACTATACCCTGTATGCAGCCAGGGACCTGCTCCCAGTCCCACCTATTCCTGATCTCAGGCTCAACTGCCGGTAGGAGTAGTAAATCCCCAGCCCTGCTTCTGCCTCTGGGCTCTTGTCTTGCCTCGGGCCTGGTAGGATCTGAGTGCAGCTGGGGTGGGCAAGTTGCTTCCTGCACTATTGATCATGGGTGCAAAACCTAGTGGCACTATGACCCTGTGAGCCAGGTCACAACACCACTCACTCACTCATTCAGCTGGGGTGGCCAGGCTAAATCTGAAATGGGGGTCCTGTGCAAGTGCACCCAGTGCATATTGGTTAATCCAGGCCTGATGATCATGTAATACAAGAAGATGAAACCCCCAATCGGCTGAATACCATAAAAATGCCCCCTAAAACTATTGCAATGTTTGCTTCAGATTTTTTCAAAACAAGTTTAAGAGCAATAAAAATGTTAAACAATTAACTGTATTGATAAAAAAGGATTTTTTGACTGGATGATCTGTTTTTGTTTCTCAGTGATGTTCATGAACATCTTCGGGGAGGGGAGCCTTGTGAAAACTGAGTGGTGAGGTAAGTCTGTAAATTTAAAAATTAAAGCACATAGTACATACTTTTTTCTTTTTTTTTTTTTTAAACCAAAGGAACTATTGAACAGGAGCTAAAACATCCTCCCACTCTAAAAACAAATCTAAGGACTTTTAGGTGGGTTGGACATAATAGGATCAGCAACTGAAACATTTTCTGTAAAAAAGTTAAGTATAAATTAGGGCTGTCAAGCGATTAAAAAATTAATTGCAATTAATCACACTGTTAAACAATAAGAATACCGTTTATTTAAATATTTTGGATGTTTTCTACATTTTCAAATATATTGAGTTCAATTATAACACAGAATACAAAGTGTACAGTGCTTACTTTATATATTTATTTTTGATTACAAGTATTTGCACTGTAAAAAAACCAAAAGAGTATTTTTCAGTTCAATACAAGTAATACAAGTACTGTAGTGCAATCTCTTTGATTTGAAAGTTGAACTTACAAATTTAGAATTATGTACAAAAAACAACTGCATTCAAAAATAAAACAATGTCAAACTTTAGAGCCTACAAGTCCATTCAGTCCGATGTCAGCCAATTGCTCAGACAAACAAGTTTGTTTATATTTGCAGGAGATAATGCTGCCTGCTTCTTGTTTACAATGTCACCTAAAAGTGAGAACAGGTGTTCTCATGGCACTGTTGTAGTTGGCGTCCCCGCAAGATATTTACATGCCAGATGTGCGAGAGATTCATATGTCCCTTCACGTTTCAACCACCATTCCAGAGGCAATGTATCCATGCTGATGACAGGTTCTGCTTGATAACAATCCAAAGCAGTGCGGACCAATGCATGTTCATTTTCATCATCATTTCAGGCCACCAGCAGAGGGTTGATTTTCTTTTTTGGTTGTTTGGGTGCTGTAGTTTCTGCATCGGAGTGTTGCTCTTTTAAAACTTCTGAAAGCATGCTCCACACCTCAACCCTCTCAGATTTTGGAAGGCACTTCAGATTATTAAAGCTTAGGTCAAGCACTGTAGGTATCTTTAGAAATCTCACATTGGTACCGTCTTTATGTTTTGTAAAATCTGCAGTGAAAGTGTTCTTAAAACTAACGTGCTGGGTCATCATCTAAGACTGCTATAACATGAAATATATGGCATAATGTGGGTAAAACAGAGCAGGGGACATACGGTTCTTCCCCCAAGGAGTAGAGCCACAAATTTAATTAATGTTTTTTTTTGTTTTTTTTTTTAAATGAGCATCATCAGCATGGAAGCATGTCCTTTGGAACGGTGGCCGCAGCATGAAGGGGCATACAAATGTTTAGCACATCGGACACGTAAATACCTTGCAGTGCCATCTACAAAAGTCCCATGCAAATGCGTGTTCTCACTTTCTGGTGACATTGTAACGAAGTTGGCAGCATTATCTCTCGTAAATGTAAACAAACTTTTTTGTCTAAGTGATTGGCTGAACAAGAAGTAGGACTGAGTGGACTTGTAGGCTCTGAAGTTTTACATTGTTTTGTTTTTGGTGCAGTTATGTAACAAACAAACAAAGTCTACATTTGTAAATTGCACTTTCACGATAAAGAGATTGCACTACAGTACTTGTATGAGGTGAATTGAAAAATACAGTTTATTTTGTTTATCATTTTTACAGTGCAAATATTTGTAATAAAAATAATAATATAAAGTGAGCAGCGTACACTTTGTATTGTATTGTAATTGAAGTTATTATATTTGAAAATGCAGAAAAACATCCAAAAATATTTTATACATTTCAATTGGTATTCTATTGTTTAACAATGCAACTAAAACTGCGATTAATAGCGATAAATTTTTTATCATTATTAATTTTTTGAGTTAATTGCATGAGTTAACTGCGATTAATCGACACCCCTAATATAAAGCATAAAAAGGTATGAATAATGATTGTTGTTGAAGCAATTCTAAGAAGAACTGATGATAGTGAAATCATTGCACTCCGGAGTTCAGACAGTCTCTAGAAATTCAGTCTCTAAGAACCCATTCATAAAAGTTGCACATATATTTTATGTACCGTTTGCATTTTTCAAAAAGAATCTGCATGTTGAAAATGACTCACGTCAAAACTACGCACTTCCTTCCCATCGAATTGCAAGGATATAAGATTTTGCTGTGGAAGGCCAAATTCTGCCAGGCCCTGCCATATGTCCTGGCAGTAGACACTCTGCCAGAAAAACTTGATATGATGCAAAGTGCCACTGAGGATTGGCAGTCAACTAGCGCTACTGCAAAAGCAGATTGAACTGGCCAATGCGGGGGCATGATTAGGTAACTATAGCGCCCCAGTGGAAACTAAAGCTACATCCTATATAGAAATGTCAAGGGAAGACAGGTGGTGGTACTAGCCTGGGTAAATCATCTCAAATGAATCTGCTTGGAACATACTAGAGCAGGCAGTGCAAAAAGATGCCCTTTGCACTTCCTTCCCTCTTCCCTGTGCCAGCAAGAGTGAATCTGGCTTGAAACATTCTAAACTTTCCCTGGGCACCTCAAAGGGAGTGTGTGCTCTTCCAACAAGAAAGAAAAGGTCAATTCAGAACAACTGCTATCCCTGACGTAACTGGATGAATTAATTGGGAGGGATAGGGAATCCCTGGTCACATCCTCTTTCTCCCACGCATACTCCATGCCAGCGTGAGGTATGAGTTTCTAGAGTGGCTCCATACCACCAGAAGATATACCAATTTAGGCTGGAATCTGCCAGTGACGAGAGATCAAGCTCCATTACCAAACACAAGAATCTGGAACAGAGGTTGGCTCTCTGCAATGCTAGTACATGAGAAGAAGGGTACCTTTAGAGGGTTTAAGGCAGGAGTACAGGCTGCAAACAACAGAAGGCAGTATGGTTGTTTTGTGCACAGAGCACTGCACTGCACAGCCCAATTCCAAAAGAGAGCAGTGACATACTTATGTGACTATGGAGCCCCAGAAGAGATTAAAGCTGCTCTCACTTATGTGGCAGGTGGCTGTTTGCTGCTCCTTGTCAGCCCAAGCCTCCAGCTCAACTTATTCCACTATATTAATTCTATTATTAAACATTTAGATTGCAGAAGTACCTGGAGGTCTTGATCTGGGATCAGTGCCCCATTGTGCTAAGCACTGTATGAATGAATAGAACAAAGACAAGTCCCTTTTCCAGATATCTCATAGTTAAGGCTAGCTGCAACAGGTGGATGAACAAATAAGTGGATGTGAAGGACAAGGCAAAAAGATGCGGATATATGCATAAGTAAGTAGGCTAAGTGGTCACAGTGGCATATTATTCTAATCAGATTAGTAGCTACTATGGAGGTTTAATTTTGAGTGTATTTCAAACACTTGCAGTCCAGAGGAACCGTTATTATATTAGTCGAGGTTCAGAGAGATTGAGAGACCCACCAGATTCATCTGTACAATTCAACTCTTAAAATAACCCTTCTTGGAGTTACACAGTAGTGGGGAACACATAGCGACAATTTACTAGCAGCGGGTAGGCTTCAACACCCCAGGCTCATGGCAACAAAGCATCATTATAGAAGAGCCCCAGCTCTGCTACACTTAAGGTTAAGACCAACTGCTGTTGGCTGGGTACATCTGCCTCATCTATAATTTCAGTACTTTTTTTTGTAAGTACACTCTTGGTCCAGAGGGGCTGGTATTAATCATAAAATAGTTTTAAGGTCAGTGACTTACAGTGTGTATTCCCTAATTTAAAATAGTCAGTTATCATCTTGCAAGAGCAGACACAGAGACAAACAGCAGAGGTACTTCTCTCAGGACCTGGAAGTCTGTCCGTGTTCTTATGAGAGCCAAGCAGCAGTGGCAATCGTGATGGTTCCTGTTGAAGGCTGGGGTGGAATTTCATTATGTGAGGTTCAGAGGGACTTCCACATTTTAATACACACTTATGATGAAATTGCTAATCTGTGTTTTTCCATAATGAGTACATAGATTACTCAGATAACCTGTCCGAGTCAAAGGGCACACAAGCAGTCACTGGCTAAGTCAGATATTAGAAACATGAATCCTGACTCTGAGGCCATGTCTACGCTATCACTTATGTCAGCAAAATTTATGTTGCTCCTGGATGTGAAAAAAGCCCACCCCTGAGTGACATAAATTTCGCCAGCATAAGCAGTAGTGTACACAGCACTATGTTGGTGGGAGAACTTCTCCTGCCAAAATAGTTACCAAAATAGCTCATTGGGAGTGGTTTAATTATGTCACTGACAGAGCTCTCTCCCATCAGCATAGAGAAGCTACGGGGATCTTACAGTGGCACAGCTGTATCGGAATAGCTCTGCCGCTGTAAGCTCAACTAATGTAGACACAGCCTTAGTTCTCTCACCCCTGTGCTCTCACTATTACAACACTGCCATCCAAGCAGAAGCTGAGAAAGCAACTTAAATTATGACTAGGGAAAGCAACACTCCTTGCTATGCACCATTTACAAAAGCATTACTTTCATAGACTCATACATTGCAAGGCCAGAAGGGCCCATTGTGATAATCTAGTCTGTACTCCTGTATAACACAGGCCATAGAACTTCCCCATAATAATTCCTAGAGCAGATCATTTGGAAAAACATCCAGTGTTGATTTAAAAATGGTCAGTGATGGAGAATTTACCGTGACTCTTGGTAAATTGATCCAATGGTTAATTACTCTCACCATTAAAAACTCTGCAATTGTAGAGTTTAAACAACTCCCAGACCTTTGATTCCCAGCCTTTCTCGACTAGATTGAAGAGACCATTATTAAATATTTGTTCCCCATGTAGATACTTATAGACTGCAATCCAGTCATCACTTAACCTTCTCTTTGTTAAGCTAGATTGAGCTCCGTGAGTCTATCACTATAAAGGCATGCCTTCTAATCCTTTAATCATTCTTATGGCTCTTCTCTGAACCCTCTCCCGTTTACCAACATCCTTCTTGAATTGTGGGCACCAGAACTGGACACGATATTCCAGCAGTGGTCACATCACTGACAAATATAGAGATAAAATAACCTCTCCCTAGTTCTACTCAAGATTCCCCTATTTATGCATTCCAGGATAGCTCTTTTGGCCACAGCATTACACTGGGAGCTCATGTTCATCTGATTATCCACCACAACCCCCAAATCTTTTTCAGAGTCACTGCTTCCCAGGATAGAGTCCTCCATTCTGTAAGTATGACCTACATTGTTTGTTCCCAGCTGTATACATTTACATT
Organism: Chelonia mydas; assembly: GCF_015237465.2. Classification (NCBI taxonomy): domain Eukaryota; kingdom Metazoa; phylum Chordata; order Testudines; family Cheloniidae; genus Chelonia; species Chelonia mydas. The sequence goes on along the minus strand of NC_051245.2, from coordinate 56,917,987 downwards.
TAGTTGTATTAAAATGCATATGGTTTGCTTGCAGCCAGTTTACCAAGCAATCTAAATTGCTCTGAATTAGTGACCCATCCTCTTCATTATTTACCACTCTTCCAATTTTTGGGTCATCTGCAAACTTCATCAGGGATGATTTTAAGTTTCTTCCAAGCGTCTGGTGCGGGGGGGAGGGGCATGGAGGGTCCAGTGTCCCCCCAGCAGCCACCCAGGTGGAGAGAGGAAGGGGTGAGGACAGAGCCTTTCTGGCAGCTCAGCAGCAGCTGCCTACAGCATCTGCCTGGGAGAGAGCCTGGCTGTGGTGGCAGTGGGCTGTCCCCCACCCAGGCTCGGCTTCTGGGGACAGCGGCTGAATGAGCCAGAGATCCCCACCCTGGCACATTCGGCCCCTGTCTCCAGAAGCCGAGCCTGGGCATGGAGCAGGCTGCTGCTGGCCCCCTCCCCAGCCAGGCTCTCTCCCAGGCAGCTGGTTACGCTGCACGGCGCAGCGACCAGGAGTGGCTTTGTCCCACTCCCCGGGTCTGGGTGCCAGGGAGGGCAGTGGGCAGCCAAACATGCCAGAGGAAGCCGGAGCAGCAGCAGGTAATGTGGGGTGTGGGAGAGAGCATGGGGTCTCGGGTTGGGGCGGAAGGGAGACACGTTAGGAGGTCACGTATCCTCCGCTTTAGCTGGTGCCTCCCAGCATGGGGAGGCACCAGTCATCTCGTCATTGATAAAAATGTTAAATAGCATAGGGCCAAGAACAAATCCATGTGGGACCCCAGTAGAAACAGACCCACTTGATGACAATTCCCCATTTACAGTTACATTTTAGGACCTATTAATTATCCCATTTTAATCTATTTAAGGTGTGACGTGTTAATTTTATATCAATCTAGTTTTTTAATCAAAATGTCCTGCGGTACTAAATCAAACATCTTACAGAAGTCTAAGTACATTATGTCAACACTATTACCTTTATCAGCCAAACCTGTAATCTTATAAAAAATATCAATTTAGTTTGACAAGATCTATTTTCCATAAACCCATGTTGATTTGCATTAATTGTATTATCCTTCTTTAGTTCTTTATGTTGCCGAAGACGAATGTCAGGCTGACAGGCCTATAATTACCCAGGTCATCCCGTTCACCCTTTTTATAAATTGGCCCAACATTGTCTTTCTTCCAGTCTTCTGAAACTTCCCCAGTGCTCCAAGACTTATTGAAAATCATCGTTAATGGTCCATAAGCTTCTCAGACAGCTCTTTCAAAACTCTTGGAGGCAAGTTATCTGGACTTTCTGATTTAAAATGTCTAACTTAAGTAGCTTCTGTTAACATCCTCAAGATAGAATAGTGGAATGAAAAGAGTGTTATCACCATATGATGAGATTATATCATCTGTTTTTTTCTCCACATATAAAACAGAAATATTTGTTAAACACTTTTGTGAGTTTTTTAAATTATTATTGACAATTCTTCCATTTCCATCTAGCAATGGACCAATACCATTATTAGGATTCTTTCTGTTCCTAATATATTTTTTAAAATTCCTTCTTATTGTCTTTAACAGTGTTGGCCAGAGATTTCTCTTTGTGCCCTTTGGCTTCACTTATCAATTTTCTACAATTCCTATCTTCTGATATTCACTACTATATTCACTACTATCAACGTCCCTTCTCCCATTTGTTGTATTTTTTGTTTTATTTATTTATTATTTTATTTATTTTTTACACTTTCCCTCTAAACCAGTTTGCTTTTCCACCAGCATGGCCTTCTTCCTCAATTGTGGAATTATGGATTTTGGAGCATCTAGTAAGGTGTTCCTAAATGATTCCCAGTTATCATTCAAAACTTTCTGATTAAATTCTTCCTTCCAGCTGATATGACTCATATTTGTTTTCAGCTTTGTGAAACTGGCACTGTTAAAGCACCAAGTATATATATTATTGGCTGGGATGCCATATTATAAAATATCAATACATGATCACTTGTATCTAAGCTACCTGTTTTTAACAGACAGAAGAGTTTTGCTAACTGAAAAAAAGTGGATTCTTCTTTGACTCACTCCCCCAACTGACCCCAGTAAGTCTGGAGTATATGCATTACACAGATGAGTTGGTGCAGTGATGCTACTTGCTCTCGTGTTGTTATGTATATACTCAAAGGGATCTTAAGTATACCCTCACTACACTTATTGACTGTTGCAAAATCTAAGTGTACTCACTTTGCTTTTGTGTAATTATGTGGTTCTGAATATACAATGCTGAGTTCCAACAGCTGTGAAGACTGAAATGCCCTGCACCAGAGTACATTGACCTATGCCTATTTTAGCTAGAAGTCAATATTAGTAGCAACTGATTGTTTGCTTTGAAAGAGCATTAGAAAAGCGCACACACCAGTGTTGTGTGTAGTGGCAGTTTTCACAGTGTTATGGCTCTTTCTGAAAAGCACTCCTCAATGACTATGTAAATAAGGGGGTAGCAAAGCAATGGATTTTGCTCTTATGTTTGTTATTTGACCAAGCTGGTACTATTCTCAGTAACAATTAAGTCAACTTCCAGAAGCCAAGTACCCATCTTCTAGCCAGATGTCTAGAATTTCTTGCATACTTTCAAGGGATATGTGGGGACATGGTCTTTGCTGAGGCGCTCACGGTGAACATGGAAAGGTTATGCTGATGGCACTACCAGACCTGCAGCATGATGGGGAAGGAAGGGGCAAGTGAACTGGTAACAAAAGCACCAGTTCAGTGAGGCCCGCCAACTACTCCAGCAGGGGATCAAAGATAAACAGGCACAGGTAAGCAAGGTATTTATGCTGTTCAGGTGCCAGCAGTGCACCTAATACCATCTTCATCAGAAGTTCGAAAAATTCTGATAAATACAAGGTTGGCCTCACTGTTCTCGAGACCATTCTACATCTTTTGTGCAAAAATAAGGGTTGCCGAGAGCCAGTGTCCTGTACAAACTTCAGAAATTTGTGGCCATATCTCATAAGTTAGTTCTGTGATGTGTGGGGGTGAGGCTGAAACTACTTGCACTTAGAATGAAAAGATTACATGATGAGACTAGTCCTAACACTGCTGCTCTGGTGTTGCTTTTTTCATCCTGAGAGTGGCTGTGGCAGAGAAGGGAGGACTAGAGGACAGAAGTGCTGGTGCTGCTACTGGTACCTGAAACAGAAGAGCAGCGCTCCTACCAGCAGAAGAGTAGAATAACCTGAAAGTGAGGAAGGACAGACAGTGTCAGGTGGCCTGCCGCCACCAATTTTCTTCTGCACATATGGTGATTCACTGGAAATTGTGGGTGTGATATTGAACTCAGACTGCGCAGCCTGGGTTTTTTTTGGCTGTATTGAAGCATACTCATCATACACTAAATAGAATGTTTCTTACTAAGATGATTCGATACAGGGGTGCCAGTCAGGTCTTGTGAATCTACCACAGCAACTACACTTGTACAACATGGGCCAGATCTTCACAGTCTTACCCGTCTCCCCAACCTCAGCTGCTTTGCACTGCTTCACCTGCAAAACAGCCAGAAACCCAGCAGATACAGCTACCTGAGGAATATTCAGGTGGCGTACAGAGAGCATAGTCCTTGGAGACCATTTCAATCCATGAACTTAGAATAGCTCTGAATCTGCCCTAAATTATGCCAGGGCCTGAACCTACCTCGAGCAGCATTATGAATCACAGATCTGCAAAAGTAACAAAGTCACCGTTGCTCACTCTCTTGGGTCTTACACTGAGCACAGCTCAGCCAGAGAAGATGATCAGGGCCCATGCGCCTACATCTGGAGAATGTATGAAGCTGAAAATGCTACCTACTGGTGATGGATGCCCACAATCATATGGAGGCATGCCTGCACTGCACTGGGCCTTTGTCTGTGTGTGTGTTGCTATGCCTGTCACTTTTCTCCTTGGTTTCTGAAGTAGCCTACAGTTCCACAGTTTCCAATGAACAAGGGATACCAATATTAACTTCTGGTTTTTGTCTTCTTGTTACTTCTATTCTAGCAGCCAACAACTTCAGTACAGACATTGCTTGGCTCTCAGCAGAAGCACAGAACACACGCACATCCTCACACAAATGTATACAGATCTGGAGGGCTGATCCATTATATTGGTCTCCATTACACATCCAACACAAACTGGTTTTGTTTTCGGACCCTGAGACATTTGGTTCTGCTCTGTTCTGTGTCACTGGGTGGCTACTGCTATGAGCTCTGTTACAGTTGGGATTTAAGAAGAACTCTCAACTAATAATAATGTAAAGTAAGAGAACAGACCAGAATACAGATTGGCAACAACTCCCTTTTTTGCTGTTGTTTTTCCACAAAAATAGACCCAAGAAGGCTGCTCCCTTCCATAATTTTAAGTTGGGCTTTTAAAGTGAACTATTGTTTTCATGGAAAGTGACACTTCCCACTATGACATTACATCTTTCTTTAAGGCACACGTACAACACTACCATGATATATATCACCAGCCAGCAGATATGCCCTGATATGTCAAAGCCTCCATTTATTTCCCAACAGTGAATTGGATAAGGTGATGCCAGTTGAAATTAGGCCTGAATTTCAAACCAGGCAATTTGTATTTGTATTTATAGAAGTAAAAGCAGTTGTGCAGAACTCCTGATTAAAAAAATGTTACCTTAGCAAATCCTGGTTATCATCCCCTTCCTGGATGTTAATCAGCTGCCACAAAAAAACAACTCATCCTTCAGTGGCAGACCCTAGTCCATATTTTAATTGAACAGCAATCAGCTGCGTTATCGAATCATTACACAAGTATAGTTTTGCTAATGGACATACTTTTAGTATTATAGATTTACAAGAAAGGGACCGATTCTCAGCTAGTGTCAATCTGTTCAGTCCCACTGAAGTCAATGGAGGCAGGCCAATTTACACCAGCTGGACTAGGAAAGTGTCATTCTGTTGTACTGACAATGCCATCACAATAGCTATGCCATACAGATCTACATTTACTATGGCTAATTTTTTCCTGGGTATCTGCTGTATTGGGCAAATCTACCCTTCCCACTGTGGCAGCAGAGGTCCTCAGATGTAGTGAAACTGATTTGTTTCTACTGTGCAGGGGAAGTGGACAGGATTTGGGGAGTTTATGCAGATTACACAGCAGGGTTTTGTGGGGATGAAGGAGCAGCCAAGAAGAGTGGGGATTGGGCAGATAAATGCACCATGACTGTGATAGTTTGGCCATTGCCTCCTGTTAGACAGGGGCAAAATGAGGCAATTGTGGCTTCAGGACTTCAGCGTGACTTTCATGCTAATGCATCAAGTCCTACTTCTTGAACCTAATATGATCAAAAGAGTTTGGTCCATAGGGCTTTAAGCAGCTTCAACCCTCCACAGGGATTTAGTTTGATTTGATCAGTTTATTCAACATGCAGAGATTCAAAAGAATATGGCAACATTCAATTATTGCTGAGGTTAAGAGACCTAGATTAAGAACTGATGAGTTTAGAGAGCCACAAGGTGAATACTTCCAGAGCAAGGAACTTGCAAGCCTAACTGCTACAGAAAGTACAGACTCTGCAACTCAAATAACTGGCAGATTCATGTTTGATCTGGATTCAGAGGCACCCAGTACACACAGGTGACCAGGTAAATTGCCAAGCTGCATGAGTAAGCGCGGGGGGGGGGGGGGGGGGGGACGCATTAGCAACAGGCAAACTTCAAAAAAATTAGAATTTGGAAAGCTCTAAAAAGTTGGATGCTTATCAAAATGTGTTGAATTTGCAAAACTGGGCTAGAAATCATATGAGAACAGGCTCTGATGAGTTTTCTGGTACTTCTTGCTTCCAGTAAGGTCAAGAGAGTTAGGCAGTGCTCAGAGGCACTGGAAAGCTAAAATTCTTAAAGATAAGCTTCAGTTCAAATTTCAGGCCAGTTGTTTTTCTCCTCCTGAACCAGGTCTCCCATCCCTAATGGCAAATTCCTTCTTTATCTAGTGCACAAATTTGCCTTGGGCTGATTCTTCCTGTAGTGGGGCTGGTGGAACAACAAATAGTAATAATGTTTGTCGCCTAAGAACAGTGACCTGGCTTGGGAGGTTCATAGAATCATAGAATATCAGGGTTGGAAGGGACCTCAGGAGGTCATCTAGTCCAACCCCATGCTCAAAGCAGGACCAATCCCCAACTAAATCATCCCAGCCAGGGCTTTGTCAAGCCTGACCTTAAAAACCTCAAAGGAAGGAGATTCCACCACCTCCCTAGGTAAAATGCATTCCAGTGCTTCACCACCCTCCTACTGAAATAGTTTTTCCTAATATCCAACCTAAACCTCCCCCACTGCAACTTGAGACCATTACTCTTCCTTCTGTCATCTGCTACCACTGAGAACAGTCTAGATCCATCCTCTTTAGAGCCCCCTTTCAGGTAGCTGAAAGCCGCTATCAAATCCCCCCTCATTCTTCTCTTCTGCAGACTAAACAATCCCAGTTCTCTCAGCCTCTCCTCAGAAGTCATGTGTTCCAGTCCCCTAATCATTTTTGTTGCCCTCCACTGGACTCTTTCCAGTTTTTCCACATCCTTCTTGTAGTGTGGGGCCCAAAACTGGACACAGTACTCCAGATGAGGCCTCCCCAACGTCAAACAGAGGAGAACGATCACGTCCCTCAATCTGCTGGCAATGCCCCTACTTATACAGCCCAAAATGTCGTTTGCCTTCTTGGCAACAAGGGCACACTGTTGACTCATATCCAGCTTCTCGTCCACTGTAACCCCTAGGTCCTTTTCTGCAGAACTGCTGCCTAGCCACTCGGTCCCTAGTCTGTAGCGGTGCATGGGATTCTTCTGTCCTAAATGCAGGACTCTGCACTTGTCCTTGTTGAACCTCATCAGATTTCTTTTGGCCCAATCCTCTAATTGGTCTAAGTTCCTCTGTATCCTATCCCTACCCTCCAGCGTATCTACCTCTCCTCCCAGTTTAGTGTCATCTGCAAACTTGCTGAGGGTGAAGTCCACGCCATCATCCAGATCATTAATGAAGATATTGAACAAAACTGGCCACAGGACCGACCCTTGGGCACTCTGCTTTATACCGGCTGCCAACTAGACATGGAGCCATTGATCACTACCCATTGAGCCTGACAATCTAGCCAGATTTCTATCCTTATAGTCCATTCATCCAGCCCATACTTCTTTAACTTGCTGGCAAGAATACTGTGGGAGACCATACCAAAAGCTTTGCTAAAGTCAAGGAATAACATGTCCATCACTTTCCCCTCATCCACAGAGCCAGTTATCTCATCATAGAAGGCAATTAGATTAGTCAGGCATGACTTGCCCTTGGTGAATCTATGCTGACTGTTCTTGATCACTTTCCTCTCCTCTAAGTGCTTCAGAATTGATTCCTTGAGGACCTGCTCCATGATTTTTCCAGGGACTGAGGTGAGGCTGACTGGCCTGTAGTTCCCCAGATCCTCCTCCTTCCCTTTTTTAAAGATGGGCACTACATTGGCCTTTTTCCAGTCGTCCAGGACCTTCCCTGATCGCCATGAATTTTCAAAGATAATGGCCAATGGCTCTGCAATCACATCTGCCAACTCCTTTAGCACTCTTGGATGCAGCACATCTGGCCCCATGGACTTGTGCTTGTCCAGCTTTTCTAAATAGTCCTGAACCACGTCTTTCTCCACAGAGGGCTGCTCACCTCCTCCCCATGCTCTGCTGCCCAGTGCAGCAGTCTGGGAGCTGACCTTGTTCATGAAGACAGAGGCAAAAAAAGCATTGAGTACAACAGCTTTTTCCACATCCTCTGTCACAAGGTTGCCTCCCTCATTCAGTAAGGGGCCCACACTTTCCTTGACTTTGTTCTTGGTTGGTCCGTGGTAAGCAGCAAGAAGTCACATGACAAAGAAGTCACCCACAAACCCAGCAGCAGCCTGGACTGGATTTAGATCAGTTTCTTCTTGTTCGTTGATGGTACTAGTAGCTTTGTTAGTGTTAGGCTGCTAGTTTTATTTTTTAGAGGTTTGGGGGTGTATTGGTTAGTTTCATGTTTTTTTCAGTTATACCAATTTCAGATTCCATATAGCTTCTGGACACTTCTAGCTTGCCGTTGGCAGCCAGCCCTCTTCACTGCTTTGCTTGTCAACCTCATGGTGGGTGTTTGCATTACTCACTGCTTAGCATTCAGATGGTCTTTCTTCTCCGCTGCCTGTGGTTTCTTTGGTGGCTGTCTCTGGGCACATATGCTGCTGCTGCTCTTCCTTGTGGTGTCTTCTCAGTTAATATACTTTTTTTTAAGCTTAGTGTCTTAGCTGACTCTTTTGTGAACTTCCCTGGGGATTTTCACTGATTTACTGCCAGTCCTCTTGTTGCTGCCCTCTGCTTTCCCTGCAGTTTTCCATCACTGTTGGACTACTGAAAGGCTGCTTTGGATAATCATTGCCGGTATGTAGCAGGTACAGACTGCTCTTATGGCAATTACTATTCCAATGAAACCAGATCATTTGCATGTCTTATCATGTGCAGGAAGGTGGTAATCCACACAGGAACAAACAATTCACAAAGAAAATGATAAAACTATTCAGAGAATCATCATCAGATGTATTGTATAATGTATGACATGTTTTGATAATGGATGTTGCTGGTTGAAAACTCTTTTTGAAAATATCAGCCATGAAACTGCACCTACAAATGCACAATTACTCATGCTAATCAGCTATTTGTGCATACAGATGGATAGTAAGATGCACATCTGTCCAGTCGGCATGAATATTCAGAGTAACTGAAGGCACAACATTTTTGGGCACAAATATTTTAATATCAGGGCCTTCACAACCACTTTATTTTTCTGAAGATCTCTGAATATTTCACTTCTTCTGTCTGCAAGTTGTTGGTTGAGACTGAATAAAAGATCCCGTAGAGGTGTAATCATGGCAAAAGCAGGTAGGTTGCTTTCATTTGTATTTCAGTCATATCATGTAACAATCCCACTCATGCTTCCACTGAAGTATTAACCTTTGAAATCTAAATCAGATCCTTCTATTTAAATACAGCTCTCTTCTTTAACATTCAGAGTCACTTTAATATGTCCTTGAAAAGCGCAGCTTTGTTAATTGGGGATCTTAATTAATGGATTGACCTTGGATCTAGTTTACATCGAGACTTTGACTGTTTTGTCTTCATTAAGCATCAGTTTTGGTGTAGCCATGACCACTGCCTGAACACCAACACTGTTACTTTTAGCCCCGGAGTCCAAGCCCGACTCAATTGACCTGGGCTCTGAGACTGTGTTGTGGGCTTTTAAATGCAATGTAGATGTGCCCTCACTTGCTGACGCTGAGAGAGGTAACACAGTAACTCACAGTTCTGGGAACCTCAGCAGATGTTCACACAGCAACATGATTTGGAGGAAATATGGGACTCAGAGGGTATTGGGGCCACTGAAAAAGAAATTGGGAGGTGGAAGCCGGGGTGTGGCCTGCATGCTGGTACGCTGGCTGTTGGTATCAGGGCTGAGAGTCAGAGCAGCAGAGCATTTAAGGCACCCACAGTTGCAGTGGAGGTGATGACACAGTGCTTTGCAAAACATCACACCATTGTAGCTGAGCATTCTCTGTAAGTTAGATTCAACCTTGTTGCTGAAGCAGTGTACGTTAGCAAGGAGCCTCTATAATAGCACTGAGCAGAGTTATAGTTAGTGCTGGATTTATATCTCACAACCTGACAAAGATCAGCTCTAATAAAATCATATTTCTCCTCATTAACGTAAGAGCGTTTAATAGATTTTCACTTTTGGAGACTATTGTTCCACAGCAGCTGTTCAGAAGCTGGGTAAACTTTACAAATCTCCATCCTATTTTTTGAGATACATCTGCTTGAAACCAAGAAGATGTATTTCTACACCAAGAGAAATCCTGCCAAGATTAGCCCGCTCTCTTCCTGTTACAGAGTTTATCCACCAGAACTATGCAAAATTCAGTAGATTCATTTTGCAGATTTGTTCAGATAGGTTCAAATCCCCAGAATTTCACTTTGGGTTTTCAAGTTCAAACAATCCTGAAACTCAGTCTACACTGCCAAGTTTCTCTTTATGTTGTGTCAAACCATGCAAAACCATTCAATCTTGCATAGTTTCCACTCAAAATCATAAACTGCTCTCTGGCACCTAACACTGAGCTCAAATTAATTCAAAACTTGGCCCAGGTTTACTTGAAAGATTCACAGACTTTGCCAAATCTTTAAGTAAATTTCTCCGAGGGTTAGGTTTCATTATGAACATATGCATAGCTCTCCACAATTGCCTCATATTGACAACTGTCTCCATAAAACAGAATCTTTGTAGTTCTTGTGTTGCTACAGGAACTAGTGCAAAGGATTCTGAGGCATATCCAGGAATCAGAGGTGACAGACATACATGGCTGATCAGAATACATAATCACTGTTTATGAAGGGCAATTGGTACAGGAGAAGATCAGGTGAGTTCACAGGTTGGGTGGTTATGCTAAAAGAGATTAATAATAATTAATATAGTCCTTTTCACCAGTAGATCTAAAGAACATCAGTATAATCCTAAATTTATAGATAGGGAAACTGAGGCACAGGGACGTGAAATGACTTGTCCATGATCACACACCAGCAGTCAGGAGTAGAACCCAGATCTCCTAAGTCCCACTCCAGTGCTCTGTCCACTAAGCCAGAATGCCTCTTCTTAATGTGATAAGGAGCCAAATAACAATAAACAAACCTGAACAGGTTCAGCAATTCAATTTGGAGAAGTACAGAAAATCTAGATTTTTTTTTTAAAAAAGCTTGTCAAATATGCAAAATTAGGCTATAAATCTTGTAAGCATGGGAGCACTAATAAGATTTCTACTACTTCCCACTTCTGGTCATGCTGAAAACACTGAGAGAGCCATCTTTTGGGGTTTCAGCATCCCTGGTTCCAGGTAGAAATAAGTGATGAGGCATATAGTATGGTACAGATGCTGGGATGTGAATGAGCTGCAGAGAGCGAAGTTCATGAGGATGATGTGCAAAAGTGTCTTAAAATTCACCTTTGCACACCCCTGATCCTCCAGCAACTTTGTATAGGGTTACTTGCCCTGTGCCATGTTATAGCAGACTGAGGTCTACTCTAACTCATGCCAATTGCAAATGGCCCAGGGGCTGAAAACAGAGCTGAGAGCTGGTACAGGACAGTGAGTTCCCACCATGCCCCCTTTCCTCTGGCCACAAGCTCTTTTTTGTGTTATGTTAGCAGGGAGCGACATAAGGGTCTCCACACCACTGGAGGATCATCTTTGTACTGGGTGACCCTCCTTCAGCTGCTTTTGCCATCTTGAGGACCAGAATACAATGGTAAGGTGGCAGAAAGCAGCTAAACTGCCCATCAATGGAGAATCTGGCTCTATTTCTCTACTGGTCCGGCCTCAGAACATACTTTAAGAAAATATCAGACAGGCTGTTAGGTTATTTCCTAATACATATGTCAGCAATGTGTTTCTCTTATTTTTTCCATTACTACACTGACTGCCTTTGTAGAGAGAATAAATAATGGATTTCCTGGTTTTACGCCTTGTATCCTATAAACATTCAGCAAAGCCTTACTCCTACCCTTACTTGCTGTAGATTCACATTTATAACCCTATATTTCACATCATACCTTGCAATCCAAGGATGATGCTCTATTAACTTCTCCCTAATACAGATTGGAGACGACAGGTGCTAGAGCCTTTGTCAGCTGTGCCTGCAGGCTAAGGAATTCCCTGACTACTAACATTAAATCAGTGAATTTTATAGCTATATTTGAAAGCAGGCTGAAAGCTGAAGTGAGCATCACACATTTATTTTTTTCTCAAGCAGTGCATTTGGATGCTCATCATCAAAAGCGTCTTTAAAAAGCAGATTGTATTGCACTGTTGTAAAGGAAAGTATATGCCAAAGGGGTCTTCGAGCCAAACCACTCTAGGTTGGGTCCTCACACATTTCATTCAGTGTAGAATGAACCCTATTCATTCAGTGTAGAAACTCCCTACCATCCACAGAAACATTTCTCTCCCCGTGCAACTGGTAAGCTACAGAAACAACCTTGTGCAGCCACATGGCCAAGTAAAGATGACGCTCAAGAGTGGAGCCTTCCTGCTAGACCTTCAGATAGTTACTTCTGCTACAAACTCGAGAAACTACCTTCTGAGACTGTCCCAACCTGAGAAGGAAGATGAGATTAGCCTTTAACCATATTCCTAGTTTAAAAAAGCAAGAAAGAATACTAGATTATTCCCTTTTATGGAATGTTTTATAGAAAGTATTTTCTGTTCCTGTATATTAATGACAAACATAAAAAAGGCCTAAAATTAAGAAACAGTAGCATGAAAAGCTTGTGTTGAAAGACAAAGCTTTTAAAGGGATAAAGTAAATTTGTGGTTAGGGTTGAAGTCTTTCTCGTTGTGATTGAGATAATATTATAAGATTAAGAGCTATGCAACAGCTAAGAATCATTATTAGAATGGTGTGGAGATGAGGTTTCATCCTTAATTGTTTCCTTTTTTGTTAGTATCCCTAAAAATTTTGATTACAAATCTCTATTGCCCACCCACTGTGACCTGTGTGTCACTTGTTATTCTGTGATACCTTAATAGCTGAGAATTTGTGTAGGCTATTCATTTAGCAGCACTGCTTTGATCTGCCACAAAAGGAGCCAGATCCTTGGCTGCTTTGTGCTGTTTCCACGGCACAAAGCAGCCAGAAAGCCAGCAGGGAATCCTTGGGTAATGAATAGCCTTCAGAGTTCACCACCACCAACTCCCCAGTAGCTTCTGACACAGGAGGCATGTTGGAAGCAAGGCTGATGGGAATGGGACATGGACTCTTGTACTCTAGCAATCCCTGCCTGACAGAATAACTCCTTGAGGATAGTCAGGTGCAATTTAGAGCAGTCCTGAGGCTACTTTAAATTATACTAGGCACTGAATAAATCCTGGCCAGCTTCAGGATACTCTTAGCCACAGCTACTCCCATAAGGCATTAGTAAAGGGTGTAGGAAAGGCCCTGCCAATACTCTCAGGGTGAAGAGCAGGGCATAATCTGTTAGGATCTCTCATAATAGAGAGAAACTCTGCTCATAGGGCTTTATCTTGAGAGACATTGAGCATCCCCTCTCCCACTGATTTTAATCAAAATTGTTGTGGGTGCACGTTGCCTTTCTGCAGCATCAGAGGCAACAGAAGGCAAATCTTATTTATAAGTAGGTGGCTCACACTTTCTTGGTTAGGAGTGTTCCCTTCAGTAGGTGATGTGTGGGCAAAAGGGGGACAAGGAACAGATGCCCTTCCATATCTGACGAGTAGGTGAATGTAAGCAGGTGGAGTACAATAATATCTTTGGCTCCATCACTGAAACCATAACTCTCTGGCTTGATGTGGTGAGCTGAACCCACAAATAAACAAAACCAAACACACACACAGAACCAACAGCAAAAGCAATGGAGTGCGGGATTAAAAAAAGGAATAATCTGGGGAAGGGTTCATGGAATTTTCTCATAGAGAAGCTGTCACTCACAAACCTTGTTAAACATGAATATGATATCAAAGCCTTGTGTTAGAAGGTTTTTAGCTGGCTAGGTTAGTCTCCTGGAATTTTTAAAAGAAAATGCCATTTGAAGGCTCTCTCTAATTTTTTTCTTTCACAGTTTGCAACTTTTAACTTTTATTTCAAAATACATACATCAATGGCATTGAAAATTCATAACTTGGCTTTTTTAAATATAAAACATCAGCACATTTAAAGCCTGGTACCAGTAAGCTCTAATGAGCCCAGCATTAAAGCCTGGTACCAGTAAGGTCTAATGAGCCCAGGAGATAAAGTGCTTATATACATTAAAAAGTGAATTAAACAAATATAATGATAATTCCATTGATTAACTCTAGATAGATGACCATGAATTACTTCTGAGAGGATCAGAGCCCTTTGGTGGAATAAGTGCTTTTTTGTATTTATATGTTTATCCATTAAAAAACCCCTACAATATATACTGATATAAGTAAGCACAAGCACAAATATATATATTTAAAGGTTCAATAAAGGGAAAGTTTTAGTTTTAGTGCCTTGCTACACTCATTAAATTTACTGGAAATGCAGCTCACTCCAATGTCAACACCAGACACAGTAGGTCATGAAACACATATCAAACTGTTTACTTGGTTTCTACTTGGAAAAATAGACAAAGTTACTTTTCTTCTTGTTATTTTTCTCTGATGGACTAATGCCAAGTGTGACCTAAGAAATGCTTGCAGCATTGAACAGAAAAAATCTAATATGATTTGTTCTGTGATCTGCTTCTGCCATCTGTGGAGCATTTCTTAGGGGAAGAAATCAATAGGAGATGTTCAAGAATGGATGGCTCTCACATTTTAAAAAGCAAACAGCTTTTTATTGTGGTTTCCTCCCCACCCCCATGCAATGAAACCGTGGCCTCTTGAGGTTTCACTCGTTGTGTGTGGGGCTGTGGATTGCTGTCCATTCTTTCCAGAAACGCTTGTCTGGCAGTAACCCTTGGCTGGCTCTACAGTATCATGTTTTCATATTGCAAAACCACCCAAAGTGCTTGACAGAGCTGTCTTGGCTGCATAGGGAAGCCCAGTGTAAAGCAAATGCAGAGAGCTGCCAAGTCCCAGCCAGAGAACGAGCTCGGCAAGGTGGTGTGGAGAGATAGTACAAGCCAAGAAGAAGGGCTGCTTTCTCCTCCTTTTCTGCTTCCTTCCCTTATTCATAGCTGACCCTTATTCTCCCTTGTTCTCCTTGACCAGGTGCTGGTGTGGAAAAGCAATCTGCCTGCTTGTTCCTTTCTCTCAGTCAGACCAATCATCTGCCCTCCACGGTCTGCCCGAAAAGCAGGGCCAGCATGGGGAGCTGAGCAACACCAACCTGGGAGGCCGCTCGTGTTAACTACAGTAAGGAACACTCCCCTGATTATGAGTTTGCTCCTTTCTCTGCTCACATATTTCAGAAGTGAGGGAGAAGAACAGATTGTTGAAGCATAGCAGAATGGCCCAAGTATGTAATTGCGGGGCTGACAAGATGTAAAAAGAATCCGCCAGGAGAGCTGGGTAAAGTCCCAAATGTGAGCCACCCCTATTCTAGGTAGAAATGTTAGTAGGTCTACATATGTTAAATTCATGTTAAACAAAATAACATTAGGGTTACAAGACCCAAATGCCCTGGGCAAGGTTGTTCCCATTTGTACACAGGAAATTACTTTCCTTGTGCCTTACTTTCCTTGTGCAAGGGCTGGAGACAGTCACAGTTCTTGTGCTCCACTGAATGCAAAGACTCCCAAGTCTAGCATTGCCTGCAGTGCTAACTTCTCTGAGAGGATCCACTGGGGGAGTGGGTCCCTGCTCCAGACTGTAGCTTAAAGCCCCAATTTAGCCTGATATACAAAGAAGTATAACAAAGCTGCTGAACTCGCTCATCTAGCTTTCTCTCTGAACATGAGCGCTGCCAGGCCTCTCTCTTTAGGTATCTGCTTCTGCCTTGTTATATTTTTACTTCACTGGTAAACGAATTTACCGTTTTGGAAAGTACATCATAAGCAAAAAAAGCTGGCTTTTACATGAGGGGCTTAGCCAACTTTTCTTGAGCTGGTTTCATATTACTCTGGAGTGTCTTAGAACTAATGTGCATTTTCTAGGTAACAAGCCTCAGCACACATTAGTTGGCAACGTTCTGAGGAGTCTCTATCCTTAATATTTCCTACCAATGCAATCACTAAATATCAAGAAAATCACCAGGTAAGGCAACATTAACATCAAGAGCAACTTCCACCTTACACCAAATATCATAATACCCAAGCACACTCAGACGCCTCAGATCCACAATCAACTATCCTTAAATTCAAACATAGAACCGACCAAAGTGCATGTATTTAGTTGCTTGTAATTCCACTCACAGTGTTAACTCAGTCTTTAGGTACAGTACAGTATCTTACAGCTACACATAATTTTAGTGGCAAAAATTATATGATGTTCTTTCTCCATCAAGAAGAGAATTAAGGATGTATATTTGGTGAAGAGACAGAGCAATTGGATATGTGGACTGTCGGTCATGTCTTTATTACCTGGTGTCAGAAATGAACTAAATCTTTTCAAAAACAGAGCAAATGGTTCCTTCAGTCTGGAAAAGAATTTAGCAGAACTGGCAGAGACAGTGGCAATGCTTCTAAACTTTCCTGGAAGCAAGTGGCATAGGAGAGAAATCAGAGAAGGTGAAATCCGTCCAACTACTCAATGTGAAGTGACAAAGACATTACAGAGCTAAGGCATATCTACATGAGATAGTCACATTAATATAACTTAACATGTGACTTGTTAAACCAATGGAAAGAGCTGCAGGGGTCATTCTTATTTTGGTTTAAACCAGCCTTATTTCAGTTTAGCTTAAATCAAATCATAATCTATTTAAATTAAACTCAAATAAGAGTGTCTACACAGGGCTGTGCACCCATTTAACAAAATCAGTTTAAAGTCACACTTTAAGGTGAAACCGATTCAACATCTGTATGCAGGCAAAGCCTGACAATAAAAATCCACTGTGAGGCTGAGGGGGACTGCAAACTGTTAGATTCATTCAGAAATGCCTACAACATTCCTGCAAGAATGTCACCTGGGAAAGGCAATTTCTGTTTTAAAGCAAAAGGTCACTTAGTGGGTAAGATCATTGACCATTATGTTACAAATATATGTAACAAAGATGGCACACAAAAATGCTGGATTTCTTTACCATCAAGCAATTGATACGCTTACCTTAGCATTTTCATGATTCCTTATACTTATTATACGGTGTACCTAAGGTAAGTAGCCAGGGTATGTAATTTATTTTGATTACACTTTATATTAAAGATTCCATTTATAAATAGCTTATAAATTATTAAAATGTATTACAAGCATTTACAGACATGAGTAGTGGTTGTAAGCACAAAAGTAGTGTTATAGATTGTTGAAAGCAGTAATTATAAGCAACCTGCTGGACAATAACAATCTATAATTGAGTAACCATTTATTAAAACTTCTATTAGTCATTTATTAAATCTTAATAATCTTTTGATAAATGGAACCTTAATATAAAATGTGACCCCATTTTTAAAGATGGTCACTGACAATGACACATTTTTAATGGCATCCCAAAAACTGCAATCAAGCTTTGCTTTGAAAGCTGTCCCGAAATGTCTTTGTAGAAAATTTAATGCATTTTTATATTTATGAAACACTAAACTTCAGGTACCACTTTTACATAAAGGATAGGTTTTCGTACCTCTCTGGAAGGCAACTAAAGTGCAGGCTTTAATTTGGCTCCTTAAGGGAATGGGCCAGATAGTCTAATTCCATTGTACAAGGAAGGTAGGGTACAGGGAGCCTGCAGAGGGATGTTCACTGCGGGGATGCTTTATATGCTGCAAAGGAGAGGGGTTGGGACAGCATGAGTCATGGCTGGGAGTTCAGGTCTGTGAATGCTCTGATTAACTCTCTGTTGCCACAGAAGGGGTGCAGCAGCAACTGCTGAGGCTACTGCTGCGGTAGTGGCTACTTTGGAAAGGCTCTATTACAGTAGCGTGGGAGGAAGCATTCTGTCTCAAATGCCCACACCTGATCCCCACAATTTTCCCTTCCCTACCACCCCACACAAAGTCTATGGGCCTAATGCACAAAACAGGATTTTTTTTCTTTAGAATTAAAAATGATTCATTTTTTAACGGGTCGTCAAGGTGCTTTTTCACATAGTTACAGAGATACCGCAGACAGTATATCTAAATATGTATCGGTGAGCAAAGCCAATTAAAATCTTTTAAAGTACACAAAATGATTGAATCTGCACTTCAGAGAGGTGAAGAAGCAATGTTCTATAGCACAGGCCACCAAGTATGGAACTGGGCCTTTTTATTTTTGCATTGTTGGTATTAGTGCTGTGGAAGGGGAAATTTAATGACAAGTGATATATCCAACCCACTTGGATGTCAGTCAGGTTACATTTACACGATGAGCTAGGGGTGCTATTCTCAGCACACAGTCTTAGGCCAGGTCTACACTACCGCTTACTTCGGTATAATTTACGTCACTCCAGGGTGTGAATAAGCCACTCCCCTGAGTGACTTAAGTTACACTGTACTCAGCAATGGTCTGGATAGTGCTATGTCAGTGGGAGAGCTTCTCCCGCCGTCGCCGATGACACAGCTACCGCCACTCATGGAGGTGGCTTTATTATGCTGACAGGAGAGCTCTCGCCCATTGGCACAGAGCGTCTTCACTAGACACGCTACCGTGTGGTGCAGCTGGACCAGTGCAGCTGCGCCGATGTAGCGCTTCTGGGATAGGCTAGCCTATATTCACGCTAGCCTTAATTGCACTAGAGCACAAACTGTGCTAGAGTGTAGCCAGAGCACAGGCAGCGGCAAATGGCAGCGCAGGCTAGCTGCCCCAAGTACGTACCAACAGGGGTGGTTTGTACTTGGGGCAGCTAGTCCATGCTGCCTCTAGCCATTGCCTGTGCTACTGTGGCTACGCTTCTATTTTGAGCTCGCTAGCTCGATCAGAACTAGAGTCACATAGATGTAGCCTTAGTCTTAAATACTGCAGCCTTGTCATGACGGCTAAGAGAGATGTATTTTCTACCTCGGGGTAACTAAGATGCATTGAGCTGTCCCAAGGTAAAAATATAGTGAAGACCAGGCACTTTAGTTTTACTGAGAGGTAAACTCACTGAGGTCAGCCCCTGGAGGGGCACAGGGCTGTTTACCTCATGTAAAACCAAAGCATCTGGTCTTCACTGTGTTTTTATCTCAGGATAGCTTATGCGTGTTAGTTACCCTACGGTTAAAAAAAAGGCATCTTTTTTAGCAGTCAAGACAAGATTTGTGCTACTTCTTGGAAGGGAACACTGTAGCAGGGCAGTTCAGCAATTGCAGATTTGCCTGGCAAAGAACTAAGCCAAGCACATTAGAAAAGTGACTAAACAGTATGTGTTAATGCTGTTTGCCAAGGGACAGGATTCCTGAAGGCAATCCAGAAAGAGCTGTTTCAAGGAAAAGGAGCCTCTTTATTTAGATTTTGGAAATCACAGGTCCCACAACTGCTGCGTGGCCCTGTTCAAGTCACTTACCCTCTCTGTTTCTCAGTCTGCCCATTTGTAAAATGGAAATGATAGTACTCACTGTATCTACCTCAAACGGGTACTTCTGAAGATTAACCAGTTCATGTTTATTCACCCTCTGGAGGTAAATTGCTATATAGGGATTTATATTGTTTATTTACAAGTCACACTGAATCATAGAAATGTAGGGCTGGAAGGAACCTTAAGAGGTCATCTAGTGAGTCCATCCCCCTACATTGTGAGAACTTGGGCGAGTCATTTAATCTTTCTGTGTCTCGGCCCCCATTTGTAAAATGGACACAATAGGCTGCTGGTGTGCTGAGACCTGATTGCCTGATTGTTTCCTTTTCTGCCTGACTGTAGCCATAAGCTCTTTGGGGCAGGGACCATCTGTTTCTTCTGTGCCTGTGTGGCACCTAGCACAATGGGGCCTTGTCTGTGACTAGTGCTCCTAAGTGCTATAGCAATACCAATAATATGTAATAAATAATTCCCTACCCCCCCCAGGGATATTTGTTAAGATAAATACATTAAAGATTGCAAAATGCTCAGACACTGCAGTGATGTGGCGTGATCAGTACCAGTGCAAGAACATTTCTTATAGACTTCAATGGGTGATGTTCCTGTGCAGGAACTGGATTGAACCCTCGGTTAACTAAACATGAAGCATTTCGCATTATTAAGGGGGTGTATGAAATAGTTCAACACCTAATACAAACACTAATACTTTCATTAGTAATTTTTAAAAACAAAACACTATTTTTGACATTATGCTGAAGTACTATGGACTTAAACATTGCAATATTATGCTAATGCATGAGAATCCAAAAGTGAAACTGACAGCTATTTAAAATTAGTATAAACAAATATTCCATTGGTCAATTTACTCCGAACCAGCCATCTTCCAAACTGAGTGAAATGCAAACATAAACAAACAAACAGCATAAATTATGATAAGAAAACTAGAAATTCATTGTTTAATTAGTAACATGACTAAGGAAGAGCTGATGACCTTATGAACAGCGTTAGGCTACTGAACACAGCTAGTCATTAATCCTCCAAAAATGTCTTGCACTGCACTCATTATTAATATAACTTACAAATTAGAAAAGGGAATTAATATTTTTATGGCTGATGATATAGTTTCAACTAGTAAAAGTATGGTAGTTCTTATAAATTAATTACAGAATACCAGGGTTGGAAGGGACCTTAGGAGGTCATCTAGTCCAACCTCCTGCTCAAAGCAGGACCAATCCCCAATTTTTGCCCTAGATCCCAAATGGCCCCCTCAAGGATTGAACTCACAACCCTGGGTTTAGCAAGCCAATGCTCAAACCACTGAGCTATCCCTCCCCCCGAATGTCCTGTACATTAATGTCCCAGGATTGCTTTGCCACTCTCTTAGTATCACATTTAATGCTTAATTATATTCACTTGTTCACTTTCCATGAAAATCAATGCACCCATTTTTACCTAGATTCCACAAAATGAAAATAATTAAGTCACTAAGAATGTACAGATATAGGAACCAGCATGCATGAAGCCAGGGGCTGACCTCTTACTAGAGCTGAGTGAATAACTGATTTTTGTTTCAGTGGCCAAAGCAAAAAATTTAAAAAAAAATAATTTTGGGTTGACTGGAAACTACAATTATTCAGTTTTTCTCCATGAAACAACAAACAAAACCAAAAATGATTCAAACAAAACATTTCACTTGATCTGAAATGAAACATTTCAGATTTCAGGGTGTGTTTTATGCTTTTTTGTGTGTTTTGGGGTTAAATACAGCCAACTGTCAAAAAAAAATGCTTTCACTTTTTCGTAATTTGTTTTTCTCCATTGTTATTCAGTCAAAACTATTTGCAAATCATTTGATCTGAATTTGCCAAAAAAATGTGCCCAGGTTTATTCTAAAGTCTTGGTGAGGGATTCTGAAAAGTCACACAATTATGAGCAGTTACATAATATTGCTATTGTTAATGACACAGGCCCTTTATCCTGCCATCTGATCCATGAAAATGGGTCCCTGTACCCCACTCATTGACTTCAATTGGGACTTTTTACAGGCTTAAGTGGCCACTGTCATGGATCGCGTGGCAGGATCAAAGATGGAACCATAGTGCATAGTTTATTTTGTTAAGTGTTATTGTCTAACAGGATTTGGATTGTTAAATAAGTTATAATGAAAATATTAAAGTAGAACTGGAAATCAGTGGGGTCTAAAGAAAGAACCTTTACTTTCCTCCCACCTTTTCAAGTCTGCTAGGAATGGAAAAAAGGTCTTGTAAGAGCTTTTGGCTCCACATCATTCGCAAAAGTTCCAGCTTACTAAAATGCCTAACTTCCTGGTCCCTGCTGAAACTCTTAAGACCCCAATCCTGCAGGGTGTTGAGGGCCTCTTGGGAACAACTAAACTGTCTAACAAAGATTGAGGGTGGCTCAGCAAGTTGCAAGATCAGTCCCATTGTTCCAGCTTGTCTTCCTGATGTTTTTTGAAACACAGTTACAATATTAGGAAGTCTCTCCTTCAACTACATGCACTCAATTATATTGCAAATCTTATTTATTTATACATGCATACATACATGTACATATGCAACAAAGAGGATATGCCAGCCAAAACTAAGTCTTTTTCCTCATCCTCTTTCTTGAAGACATATAAAGAACAAAGAAAAAATGTCAAGGTGGTTACCATGCTAACAATTTATGATCTAATATGTCTCTGTAACTAAAACTTTCCATGACTCTGTTGTAACACCAAAGACTTCTGAAGATTTAAACCAACAGTACAAGCTGATTTGGTGCTTTTTAAAATCCAATTGACCTTTGTTAAGGCAAAAGAGCAATACTTGACATTTTGCTCAGAATAAAGAAAACATAATTTAGCAATTTTCATCCAATTGTGGTTAGCTCCAGCTTCACAATTGCTCAGCTCTTTCCAGACACAAATGATTTGCAGACCTCGCATGTGTTGGAAAGACGGTTTCTGGAGAGAATTTTTATTAAGTGGTTCTATTCAGATCTCAAGTTTAACTCCTGACATTTTCTTCTTTGGGGGAAAAAATATCCCTTAAAAAATGTCAACGTGAATAGACAACTCTGGCAATGTTAGAGATTAAAGAACTGATTTTCAAACAAAAGAGCTATATTTGTTATGTACCAAAATGCACCCACAATGCCACGTCTCATTGGTGCCCACTAAGGGCTCGATCCTAGGGCTATTGAGGTCAATAGCAATGTACCCAATTACTTTAATGATGCAAGAACAGTGTCTAAGTGAGCATTTCTGCATATGAAAATTTAGGCTAGATAGCTAAATTGTGCATGTAAATAGTGAATTTGAGAGTGCAGTTTTGGTAAAGTATTAATTGTGCACCTAACTTTGAAAATCAGGCCCTCACCTCCCCGTCCCCCTCAAGCTATATCCTACCTGTTTGCACTGGAAAACGAAACTCTTTGTAACTGAACAGGTTGTATTGAATTAGTTTAAGATGAAGCAATTCAGTACTTCCTCACTAATCATGCTAACGTGGATAAAGATTCTTGCAAATTTGCCCCACATCCACACTAGCACTATTCTAAACAGCTTCATTTGCAACCTCTCTGGGTACATATCCCATAGTTCCCAGCACATCTTTCAGGAACAGTATATTCTGGAAGATTTTGAAAGACCACCAGTGCATTGTGGGACGGTAGTGGGAGGACCAGTGTTCATTCTGTCACTAAATCAGTTCAGATTGAATCAGCTTTGACTGGTTCTTAACCCTGCTGAATATGTAGTCTATTCCAAATGGTTCTTCGAGCACTTGTAAACCATTTAAAGCTCTTTCCTATGTGCTTGCAAAATGTTTTAGAAGAGTTTAACCTGTTACACTGGTTCCTCGAACAGCAAATTTTCTCAGTGTAAGCAAGGCCTACATGTCCTATTTGTCTTTTGTTATATAAGTGAGGCCAACACTGGCAAGTCTCTGATAATTTAAATTAAAAATAAATTTTATCAGCTATTTCCACAGTTTAGTGCCTGATATGGATACCGTTGCTTCCAATTCTTTTGTGCCTGTTTTGTTTCTAACTCATGATTTTATCATAAGTCTTGCAATATTTGGTGTTTTTCTTAAAGCCCCACTTCCTAGGTTTTGATTACATGAGAATCTGCTTTTGGTTTTGGTTTTTTAGTCAATAAGTTTCTAGTCCTCTTGGTTGCAAAAAGCTTGAAAATATAAATTCTAAAGGCTCCAACCGCACTTTTTTTAAAAATCTCACGAATTCTAAGCCAGCCTCGTTATTTCTGATTCATGATTTTTTTGAATGCTTGACAATATTTATCTCCTAAGACAGTGGCTTTATAAAATGTACTCAGGAATTTTTAAATTGGAATTTTAGGACAAGCCAAGTTCTATGAAGTACACTTTTACTGAATTATTCCAGTGATTTAGGGTAGTTATCTGATCACCTGGGCTGTTAGTGTTTGTGGAAGTCATAATGCCTACATGGTCCTTTGGAGCTTACTGTACAGTGCTCAGTGATAGAGCTTGTCATCCTTGCACCCCGTACGCACCTGTTCTATCAACCAAATTATGGTTTGATCCCTAGGTTAGAGAAGGGTCCCTTTATAGCCGTTCCCCTCTAATGCACCCATACATATCCTGGCATAATTTAGCTCTTAGATCCTCTTAACATCCTGGTAAAATATGTATTATGTATAGGAGAGAAATTGAGGCACAGAGAGATCAAATGATTAAGTTCACCCAGCAAGTTGGTGACACAGCAGGGGGGAAAAATTGAACACATGATCCCAAGTCATTTGCAGTGCAAATGTTCCCTTCCAATGTAATGACGCATACTATTTTTGTTGTTAACATACTGTTCAATACTTATCATTGTTACTACTTCTCCAAAATGATAGGGAATCCCTGTGCTCTTTTGCACCCTTCACTCATGTTTAAGGCAGCTTTCCTAATGATGTATTACTGTACAATGCATCAGGAGGAGTTAAAGGTAGATTCTCAAGGCTGAAAAGCTTAAAATGTAATTTAACAGCTGGATTTTTTAAAAATTTATATTCCTTTTATTGTCACCCATTTGCTGAATTCCTATAAGCATACATCTCTTTGAAATACCCAAAAGGTCTGGGTCTGTTTCCAACATTAAAAGAGAGAAGCAAAAAAGGATAGACTTATGCACTTGTGAATTTATTACAGTGAAGATACCTAGTATCTTGGGCTCATTGTTGTATATGAGCGAACAAATTGGATTTTTTTTTTCAGTGTTGCGGCCTTTGTTTTTTGGAAGGGAGTGATTTATTTTTAGGATCAGGAGAAGGATTGTAAAGGTGTAAGTTAAGTTTTAGACTTGTCAGCCTGGATTCAGTCCCTATAAATACACATTCCTGTGTCCATTTTTTTGCAGGTGAATTATCTTTCACTAGTCTGTTTGCTTTTACCTATGATGTTTTCTGCGGCAGGGTTTCATATATGTAACACATCAAGTGTTCCTGCTTGGGTCGCCTCTTTTTCTAATGAAATGGTTGTTTGATTTATATCATTGTGTAGCATTCAATAAAAAAGACTGGTATAAGTGGTGTCAATAAAAAGTAATAAATCAAAATGTACTAAATGGGACCTTTAACCACTGAAGATTCCACTATTTATTCCAAAATCGTGATACACTGGAGCAGAAAAGAGCAAGCCAGTGTAACCCACAATGGGAGCTTTGCATGTACTACCTTTTTAAACAGTTAATATGCTCAACACTCCTCTCCTCATGCTCAAGAAAAAATAAATGGGTAATGGAATGTGCTGCAAGATTACTGTCTATAAAGGGTCTGCTCCTGTGAATGAAAGAGATATTGCACAGTGATTCTCAAGAAAATAGAACAAAACCTTTCCATAGATAAACGTGCATTTTATTGAATGCAACAGTCTATTAAATGTCAATAGTTAAATAAATTAATCCTCTAACTACTCAAGTATAGCTTAGAGGGCTCATACCTTTGCCAAAGACAAATATACTTGCCTGATGTCATGTCACATTTTCAATTTAAGAAGTTGCAAGATTGAGTGACAGACTGAGTCTGTCTTTCTTTTTTATTTTTCCTCTCTCCATAAGTGCATAATGGACATAAACAAGCCAACAGAAGCTTTTGACTGGGTAGAACTTATTCCTAGCCTGACATTTCGTCTTTAATTGAAAGTTTTAAAAAAAAAAGAGCATTTTAGTATTTCTTCACCCACCCCAAGTGTTCAGAACTACAGTGTGTATTATTTTATTTATTTTCTTTATCATATAATCAGCCGCAATAATTTAGCTCATAGATACAAGCCATTCCCTTCTGACTTAGGTTCTAATATCAAATTTCTAAATCAACAAGACTACCATAGAAAAAGGCATACTGAGATCCCTTAACAATTCCCCTTCTGTTTACATGATACTGCCATACTTTCTTTGCTTCACACTAGGTAAGTGGTCAGCGTTAAAGAACATAAGAATTGTCATACTGGGTCAGACCCAATGGTCCATCTAGCCCAGTATTCTATCTCTGATAGTGGCCAGTAATGGAGCTTCATGGGAGTGTAATAGGGCATTTGGAGTGATAGGGCATTTGGAGTGATCCACCTGTCCTCTCCTCACAGCTTCTGAGGAAGAGCACTGTGCAGACCTGAGAAGACCCGCTGAGGAAGAGCTGTGGGTTGCCCCAAGCATGAGATTGCATCCCTGACCATCTTGGCTAATAGCCACTCATGCATGTATCCTCCATTAACTTATCTAATTCTTTTTTTAAAACCCAGTTATACGTTTGGCATCACAACAACCCACTGTAATGAGTTTGACAGGTAATTGTTCATTGTGTGAAAAAGTACTTCCTCCTATTTGTATTAAACCTGCTGCCTCTTAAATCCTCAGATAAACTGGTTAGTCTCTAAGGTGCCACAAGTACTCCTTTTCTTTTTAATTCCTTGGATGTCCCTGGTTTTTGTACCGTGTAGAAAAGTATTAATACTTTCTATTCACTTTTTCCACATCATTCATGATTGTATAGACTTCTATCATATCCTCTCCTAGTCATCTCTTTTCTAAGTTGGACAGCCCTTATCTTTTTAGTGTCTTCTCATATGGAAGCCACCCTTGATCATCTTTGATGCCCTTCTCTGAATACTGCATACCTTAACCCTATTGAAACTGGGTGACCAGAACCGGATGAAGTATTCAAAGTGTGGGCACACCATGGATTAATATAGAGGCATTATGATACTTGTCTTATTTTCTATGCCTTTCCTAAATTCATAACGTTCTGTTATCCTTTTTGACTGCTGTTGCACATTGAACTGAAGTTTTCAGAGAACTATCCACGTTGACAAGATCTTTTTCTTGAGTGGTAATAGATAATTTAGAACCCATCACTGTTTATGCCTAGAGATTATTTTTTCCAAGATGCATTACTTTACACTTATCAACACTGAATTTCATCTGCCATTTTGTTGCCCAGTCACCCAGTTTTGTGACTCTTTGCAGTCAGCTTTGGACTTAACTATCTTGAACAATCTTGTATCATCTGTAAACTTTGCTTCTTCACTGTTCACTCCCAGAACAGGTCCCAGTACAGATCCTTGGGGAATCCCACTGTTTACCTCTCTCCACTGTGAAAACTGACCATTTATTCCCACCCTTTGTTTCCTATCTTTTAACCAGTTACTGATCCATGAGAGAACCTTCCCTCTTATCCCATGACAACTTAGTTTGCTTAAGAGCCGTTGGTGTGGGACCTTGTCAAAGCCCTTCTGAAAATCCCTTAACAATTCCCCTTCTGTTTACTTGATACTGCCATACTTTCTTTGCTTCACACTAGGTAAAAAAAAAAAAAAAAAAAAAAAAAAAGGGAAGAAGGAGGATCCTGGGAACTACAGGCCAGTCAGCCTCACCTCAGTCCCCGGAAAAATCATGGAGCAGGTCCTCAAGGAATCTATCCTGAAGCACTTACACGAGAGGAAAGTGATCAGGAACAGTCAGCATGGATTCACCAAGGGAAGGTCATACCTGACTAATCTAATCGCCTTCTATGATGAGATTACTGGTTCTGTGGATGAAGGGAAAGCAGTGGATGTATTGTTTCTTGACTTTAGCAAAGCTTTCGACACGGTCTCCCACAGTATTCTTGTCAGCAAGTTAAAGAAGTGGGCTGGATGAATGCACTATAAGGGTGGGTAGAAAGTTGGCTAGATTGTCGGGCTCAACGGGTAGTGACCAATGGCTCCATGTCTAGTTGGCAGCCGGTATCAAGTGGAGTGCCCCAACGGTCGGTCCTGGGGCCAGTTTTGTTCAATATCTTCATAAATGATCTCTCAGCAAATTTGCGGATGATACTAAACTAGGAGGAGTGGTAGATACGGTGGCAGGTAGGGACAGGATACAGAGGGACCTAGACAAATTGGAGGATTGGGCCAAAAGAAATCTGATGAGGTTCAACAAGGATAAGTGCAGGGTCCTGCACTTATTACGGAAGAATCCAATGCACCGCTACAGACTAGGGACCGAATGGCTAGGCAGCAGTTCTGCGGAAAAGGACCTAGGGGTGACAGTGGACGAGAAGCTGGATATGAGTCAACAGTGTGCCCTTGTTGCCAAGAAGGCCAATGGTATTTTGGGATGTATAAGTAGGGGCATAGCCAGCAGATCGAGGGACGTGATCGTTCCCCTCTATTCGACACTGGTGAGGCCTCATCTGGAGTACTGTGTCCAGTTTTGGGCCCCACACTACAAGAAGGATGTGGATAAATTGGAGAGAGTCCAGCGAAGGGCAACAAAAATGATTAGGGGTCTGGAACACATGACTTATGAGGAGAGGCTCAGGGAACTGGGATTGTTTAGTCTGCAGAAGAGAAGAATGAGGGGGGATTTGATAGCTGCTTTCAACTACCTGAGAGGTGGTTCCAAAGAGGATGGTTTTAGACTATTCTCAGTGGTAGAAGATGACAGGACAAGGAGTAATGGTCTCAAGTTGCAGTGGGGGAGGTTTAGGTTGGATATTAGGAAAAACTTTTTCACTAGGAGGGTGGTGAAACATTGGAATGCGTTACCTAGGGAGGTGGTAGAATCTCCTTCCTTAGAAGTTTTTAAGGCCAGGCTTGACAAAGCTCTGGCTGGGATGATTTAATTGGGGATTGGTCCTGCTTTGAGCAGGGGGTTGGACTAGATGACCTCCTGAGGTCCCTTCCAACCCTGATATTCTATGATTCTATGATTCTATGACTGGCACAACCTTATCCACGTGGCTGTTGACAAGCCTCAAAAAATTCTAATAGGCATAACTTCCCTTTACAAAAGCCATGTTAACGCTTCCCCAACAAATCACATTTATCTATATGTCTGATAAATCTGTTCTTTATTATAGTTTCTATCAATTTGCCCAGTACTGAAGTTAAGCTCATCAGCCTGTAGTTGCCAGGGTCAATTCTGGAGTCCTTTTTAAAAATCGGTGTTACATTAGCTACTCTCCAATCACTGAGTACAGGAGCTCGTTTTAGCGATACGTTACAAACTATAGTTAGTAATTTCACAATTTCATATATGAGTTCCTTCAGAACTCTTGGGTGACTATTATTAGTTTCCCAGTCGGGGATGTTATAGTATGATAGTATGCTTACATACAGGGTAATGTCTGAGAAAGTGGAGAACTCTCCTTTCAGGAAGTACTTGATAGGAGAAGACAGCATTTGTGATGGAAGAAATAAAATCTGAATGTTTCACCAAACTATCTTTTCATGTCTCAACACTGAGCATGGTTTTAGTAGTGGGACAGTTGGTCACTTTCTACTCAAATCGTTTCCCATCCTTGAACATACTGGTTGAACTTTTCACATACACACATTACTGAAAGACATTTCTTTTCAATTTGGATGCATCTTTGTTCCATTGGTGCTTGTGACCTTAATGCAAAAACATGGCTGTCCTTGTGATAGAAGTGAGGCCACATGCCCTGTCTCACTGGCACCTTTCTTTGTCCACATAGTAGTATTTCAAGATGAGATAGTTGGTCAGCAGCTCCTTGATATATGTGATGGCTGTATCATGTTGAGGTAAATATGTCCATACTGCATCTTTGTTCAGTAGTTACCTCAGGGGTTCATGCACATCTGAGAGGCTTGGAAGTAATTTTGTCAGATAGCTTACAAATCCTATTATTCTATGTATTGATTTAATATCTTTGATGTGAATACCTTCTGCACTGCTTTTAACTTTCTGGTATCAGACCATAGCCCATAGGTGGTCAGCAAGTATTCCATTATTATTATTTGTATTACCACAGTGCCTAGGGACATTATGCAGCGGCTAGCACAATGAGATTCTGGTCTAACAGAACAAAAAGACTGTCCTACTGCAGTCAAACACAATTTCATTTTGTTTTAATTCAATTTTAGATTTACTTATCTGGCTCTTTCTAGCAGATGGATAAGGTTGTGGTCATGATCTGTCCCAGCTTCTGTCATATGTACATACATTAGAATGTCATCAGCTATGATGCTGATCCCTATGACTCCTGTCAGTACCTCTTGCTGGTGGCACGGACACTCTTCCACTGCAGGTTTGACTCCAAATGGCAGTCTCAACTATCTGTATCTACCTGCTGGTTTCCAAAATGTGGTGAGGCAGCTGCTTATCAGTAACACTTGCCAATATCTGCCTTTGCAATCAAGTGCTGACTATATTTTTGCTTTTGCCATGGCAGGTAATATTTCTCCACTTGCAGGGATTTGGTTGTGACATTTTTCTAGAGCTTTGTTTAAACTGCGTAGGTCTACGTAAATGAACAATTTGCCTGGCTTCTCAATGGCTACCAGGCTGCTTATCCAACTTGTGGGCTCTGTCACTTTAGCAATGATACCTTCTTTCTCCGTTTGCTTTATTGCTTCCATTACTTTTTTTCCTTTAGTATAATGGGCACTG
This sequence comes from Chelonia mydas, assembly GCF_015237465.2. NCBI lineage: Eukaryota > Metazoa > Chordata > Testudines > Cheloniidae > Chelonia > Chelonia mydas. The sequence goes on along the minus strand of NC_051245.2, from coordinate 56,887,941 downwards.
GGCAAAGCAGGTGTTCTACTGGCTAAATCGTTTAATCTATTTTTTGGTGAAATGTTCTAGAAGACACCCCAGTCCTTCAAAAACATCTTGGTAATTTTTAGCAGCTTTGCTGCCAGAATGCCACAGTGCATTATCTGCTCTGGATATATTTACTGTTTTGCTTATATGCCTATTGTGTGCAATGTTTGTCCTGGGTTTAATGTCACTGGGTTCATGTATTCACTTGTTTTACCTGAGAGCACTGGCTTTTTGATGTGGACACAGTGGTAAAATGGGGACAGACACATGCATGGAATTAAGCAGCAAGTCACAACTTATATTAAACTTTAACACAGGGAAGAGGCACTACCTGCCCATCACCCAGACTCTCCTACACCAGTCATTTAATTGGTTCCAGTGCTGGAGTTTCATTGCTCCTTACCATATAACCCATAACTAGCACAAAGTTACAGGGTTCCTTATCACATAACCCATAATGTGGAGCAGGCTCTCCTCGGCCTACCCCTCAGGACTCAGCTCTCTCTGAGGTCTAACACCATCCCCCTGTGAAGGGGACCTCGGATGCAGCTTGGAGGGGACCTTGGCCTGTGAAGGTCTCAAGGTCTGACCTCAGCCCACAAAGGCCACAAGGTCTTACCCCATCCCATGAGCCCAAGGCCCATCAGCAAAATCCCAGCTCTTTTACCTCTTGGAACTGTTCATTTTACTCTCCTAGCCCACACTGGAAACTGCCCGCAAGTTGTGATGAATAAACAGTTCCACACCAGTACTTCAGTTAGGTACTAAGGGTATTCCTGCTTAACTCACTGTGGCTTGAAGGTGCTGCAAGGATAGGCGCCAACTTCTCCTGGCACTGGTGGGTGCTCGCGCTCCACCCACTCCTGGCCCCACCCCAACTCTGCCCCCTCCCTGCCCCTATTGGATTCCTTCCCCAAATCTCCACCCCAGCCCCGCCTCTTCCCCTGATTGCGCCACATTCCTGCTTCTCCCTCCCACAGCTTGTTATGCTGTGAAACAGTTGTTTTGCGGTGGCAAGCACTGGGAGGAGAAGCGGGGAAGGCGTGCTCAGGGGAGGAGGCGGAGGGGGAGCAGGGCAGGGAGCTGCTGGTGGGCACAGAGCACCCACCAATTTTTCCCCATGGGTGCTCCAGCCCCGGAGCACCCACTGAGTCTGCACCTATGGCTGCAAGGAAGGCAAAAAACTCCCTGGTCCCCTGGGAATAAAAATTCTTGACTGACCCACTAAATGGGCGATTGGCTAGAGCCACAGCATCTGTCAGGCTGGGTTCCCAATCCTAGTTTAGGTGTGTGGGGGGGGCTACTGGAACAGAGCTGAAAGAGCTCTCCATGGCCCCCACACCAGGTTAAATCCTGGGAGCTGGAGAATGCTGGCTAGTCAGCATCCCTCTCCCCCATTGCGAGAGACTCCCGGGGCAGGAGCTACTTATTGTCCTGTGATGAGTGTCTCCTCCTGTGCTGTTAGGACTGTTCCCCTTTCACCACTGGCCTCATGAAGTTCTCCTGCCAGTTAATGCGGGCAGGTGGCATTTTTCCTGATAGTACTACCTGAAATTTTAGCCTGCATACTTTTCCTTGGTATTCTGCTTGTAACTTACATTGTCTTAGTGGTACAATGACCTCTGTTTTCGGGTAAAAAAAGTGAATACATGAACCCAGTGACAATGTATAATTTTAGTTTGGCTTTGCTTGCTTGGAAATTCACTTACTTCTCTTGCATAATGCTGAGGAAATCTTTGTAGCCTAGCAGTCACTGATGCCCTCCTATCTATTTGGCATTTGACTTCCTGTTTGCTTGTGTGCTGCTGCCTTGTCTTTGTATCTGGTGCTAGACTAGTCTGAGCTTTAAAAAACATTTAGTTTTGGGGTTAGGAGAGGCATTAAGTCACATACTGAAAAAAATCTCATCTTCTACTCATTGCTTCTTCCTCAATATGGTGCTTCCCCCTTTCCCACCCCTTTTTTCTGCAAGCTTTGGAATAATGATTTCTCTTGGTACAATTATTACATATGACTGCATACGCAGGGCATTTTCCAGCATCATGTTTTTCTCTACGGTATTCACAGGCCTTCCTTTGTGTTTTGTTTGTCTCTTTGTGCATTTGCCTTGCCCAAATTTTGGCATATTTTTTTCTGCTATCTTCATGATTTCCCTGTGCTGCTTGGTGTATTATTTTTGGGTGTGCACCACTTACGCCCTGCACTGGGACATGAGCTTGTTCACTGGCTTTGCACATGTCTTTAGCTCTTGGTAGAGCTAGGAGTGGGCGCTGTGAGCATTCTCATGTGAGTTCTTGCATCTTTGTCCCTATTACTAATCTAACATGAATTATTTCATCTTTTACTCTTTGATAATCACATGATTCAGCCCTTTTGCACAGTTTGGCAATGAGCTGATTTATACAGGTTTTTCACTGCACTTGTTGAAATATGCACTTTTGCATATGACATTTTTTGTGAGTGGAAAGCTTGAACACTGAACTGGCAGAGCCACTTAATCTGCAGTCTGTCTTCAGAGAAAACACCCGTCATGATTTAATATGTTCAATTTGCCACACAACATTAGCTATAATGCTCACAAAAACAATGGGATAGTTCCCCAATATTGACTTGATTTACCATACACAGGCCCAACCTGTTGACTATAGTAGGAATGGTACTGGGCCCAAAATGTTACAAGTAGACTGGTCTGGAATTTTCTGATGAAATGTATTTTCATTGAAACCTAACCTGTTTGCAGGAAAGGGTCAGTTTTGACAAATCCAACTCACACTACTGATTCATGTTGGTAGCAAAAACCTAAATTAAAGAAAAGGCAACAGGGTTTCTGGAAAATAAAAACCAGCTACAATAAATATTTTTTATGGTTAAGGACAGTTTCATTTAAGGAGACCCTTTATAAATAGTCCTGCTTCTTTCTTGCTCTGCAGTCACTCAAGATATCGAAGGGTCCCTACCTTACAAGCACACTGGGTGAGCAAGCAGCAACGTTTTGTTTATTTATGTGTTTATTTTGTTTGTTAAAGTGAGATCTGTCACTCTGAGGAAGCTAAAATTGGCTGGCACTGGAGTGAATATTTATATCTATCCTAAAGTAGGATTAACCAGCTGCACCAGAAATACCACCCAGGTGGCAACTGAGCCCCATCTTTTAAGACAGGGATGGGCAAACTTTTTGGCCTGAGGGCCACATCGGGTTTCTAAAATTGTATGGAGGGCCAGTTAGGGGAGGCTGTGTCTCTCCAAACGGCCAGGCGTGGCCCGGCCCCTGCCTCTTATCCGACCCCCCGGCTTCTCGCCCCCTGACGTCTCCCCCGGGACTGCTGCCCCATCCAACCCCCCTGTTCCCTGTCCCCTGATGGCCCCTCCTGGGACTCCTACCCCATCCACAACCCCCTGCTCCCTGTGCCTTGACCACCCCTGGACACCCCATCCCTGACTGCCCCCTGCTGCCCCATCCACCCTGCCTCATTCCTGACTGCCCCCCCCACCCGGAACCCCTGCCCCATCCAACCCCCCTGTTCCCCGCCCTCTGACTGCCCCAACCCCTAACCATAACCCCGAACTTCTCTGCCCTCTATCCAACCCCCCCATCCCCCCCGCTGCCCCCTTACCATGCTGCCTGGAGCACCGGTGGCTGGCGGCACTAGAGCCGTGCCACCCAGAGCACCAAGTCAGGCCACGGCTCTGCAACTACGCTGACCGGCCGCCCAGAGTGTTGTGCCGGCGGCGCAGTGCACTGAGGCTGCGGGGAAGGGGAGACAGTAGTGAAGGGGCTGGGGACTAGCCTCCCAGGTCAGGAGCTCAGGGGCCGGGCAGGATGGTCCCGCGGGCCGGATATGACCAGCGGTCCGCAGTTTGCCCACCTCTATTTTAAGATCAGCTGCAGGGTCCCAGGCACCACCTCTGTCAAGCTCACTCTCATGCCTCATACAAAGCACTCTGTGGCATACCAAGGCCAGAATATACCAGAGCTCATGAGGTATGTCTACACTGCAATTAAAACCCTGTGACTGGCCCATCAGCTGAGTTGGGCTAAGGGGCTCTTTAATTGCAGTGTAGATGTTGCAGCTTTTGCTGCAGCATGAGCTCTGGGACCCTCCCACCTTGCAAAGTCCTAGAGCCCAAGTGTCTACACTGCAATTAAACAGCCTTTAGCCCAAGCCCGAGTCAGCTGACATGGGCCAACCCCAGGTTTTTAACTGCAGTGTAGACATACCCCTGGAGTCCACCAGAGTCATCTGAATCCCCTAGCCTATCTTAAATGTAGTATGGGTGACAAAGGGTTTGCAAAGACTAGCTGGAAGGAAGGTGCCAGTGGAAAATTCATGGAGAAAGGAGGAAGTCAGGGTCTAAGAAGTTGCAGAGATAAAACAATGCACCTACTGGGACAACATGAGGAGTTAGCCTCTAAATACACTGTGGGCCTGATCCAAAGCCCATTGTAATCAATGAAAAGACTTCCACTGACTTCACTGAGCTTTGGATCAGACCCTATAACAGCACCTACAAACACTGAAAGCAACTAATCATGTATCCAAACAACCCCATTAAGCATTTGAAAAACACAAGAATAATTTATATTACTGTAACTGTGCAAGACAGCTTGTATGATCCCAACTCTGTCATTCGGTGACAAGCAATTTAAATACCAGCTTAATTTCCCCTTCCTGACCCTGATGAGCATATTATGAATAATTCTTCTTAGCCAATCAAATGCATAAAGAAGAGGCAAGTGTTCATTGCTGTGTTTTGCAACCAAAGAGAACAAGCAGCCAAGGCCTTTCACACGAGAACACAGGGATGTTTCTGTGTCACAGATGCCGCTCTAGTAGCAATCAAGAACATACAGCCAAGGAACTCAAAACATCAGATATTGTAAATATGCTCTTATCCATTTTCCTCTTTAGCTTTTCATATTTTGGTTTTCCGCTATTACATAAACATGCGGGATGACTAAAAGGATTAAATAAACCTTTTACAATTTTATTCTGGCCTTCATGCACAGAACTAATTTAGCTGTATTAACTTGCTGGGTTGTTGTTTATTCACTGACCACGTAAATCAGCAATTGTCCCCACAAATAAGACTTTGTGTGTTTATTCCAGTGATTACAGGGAAAGGAGTAGCCTTCCTTTCCACTGTACATGAATAGTTCATACTGTATGCTCATCTGCAATGGAAACATGTGACATTTCATATTACTGTCAGTTGCTGCAAAGGGAGGGCAAAGGAAGGGCATGGAAACAATTTGTCCTGTAGAGCTGGTTATTTGTACCAAGTGTATTTCCCAAGAGCTGTTTATCATCAGAATAAATCAGCCAAGGTGGATGATAGACAATACCTTACCAAACACCTACACTGAGCCCTTTTTGGAAGCTAAACATGAAGTATTTTACGGAATAACTTATTTGTACGAGTGTTTCTAAATTCACTGTTATCTTTTGGTTTTTTAACACTGTTTTGTTAAGCACTCTGTATCTTTTCAACAACACGGAAGAAGGCCCTGTTTCTTTCGAGCCTTTGCATGCTCTTTTTCCTGTTGGGAAAAGGCTCTAAAAGAACAGAGAGTTTCTGTTTTTAAGCTGAAATTAGGTATAATATATAACAACAATGTGGCACAAATAAATGATAAAGCAGCTTTTTATTTTAGAAATGCCTAATCTAGGTTTTAGTTGGTCAATTCACAGAGCAGTTGAAGACAAAGAATTTATGGGAATGAATTGAAATTTCAAAAACTGAAAGATAGCAAGTTCCTCTTGGATTTGTTCTGAAATAATGTGGTCCACTAAGTGCCATTTCATTTTTCTGACTCCCTCCTCTGAAATAGTGGGGTTGAGATAAAAGGTTCAAAGGATGTGGGTGAACTGTGAGCTCAGGGAGGCTAGCACCCGGCCCGCCCCAGAGCCCAGCCCCCCGACCACCAGGCCTCCCTTCCCCCCGAGTCCCAGAGCGTCGGCTGGCCGGGCTGCACAACCCCACCATGTCCCGGAGTGCTGGGCGGGCAGCATGCCCCACCCCTGGAACACCAGGAGGGCAGCGCACCCCACCCCCCAACCCTGGAGCCAGGCAGCATGAGCACTGGCTCCAGCCACCCAGAGTCCCTGGCTGCAGACCGGCCCCCATTATCCCTAACTCCAGCCCCAGCCCAGGGCCCTGGCCACAGGGGATGAGCCACAGACTGCGCCGGCAGGAAGCAGGATGGGTCTGGGGGCGGAGCGTGGGCAAGGGCCACGCAGGGCTGTTTGGGGAGGCTTAGATTCCCCCGGCCTTTGATACCTGCTGCCCATGACTGTTTGTATCATGCATAAGTTCCGTATTGTGGAATCTGCAGGCCAGAGGGAACTTTCTGACCCCATCCATCTGGAGGCTAGGCCTCCGAGTTCATAATTAGTGAGGTATGTCAATGTTTTATAAAACTGTAGCTGTTTACAAGAAAGGCTTGAATTATTGTGCATAATATTTGTTATGAATTTAGCCTTTTTTTCTTATTCACAAATAGTTTGTGAACAGACTCTTATTAACCTTTTCATCATTCACAATTATTTGATAACAGCATACACACATAAATTTCAGCCTATGGGTTGTTTACAAACTGTTCAAATTTCAGCCTATGGGTTGTTTACAAACTGTTCTTTTTGGCCAGTCACTCTCCATTATTCATGCTCAGTGACTTGTCACCTAAGTCACATGACATTCTCCTTCCTGAATGGATCACTGAAACTTTTTAAATTGGAGAATAAATAGGAGAATAAAGCAGAAAATAATGTATCGTGATTACACATCAAAAACATTTAAAAAAAATCTCTATTAAACAAAAAATAATAAAACTATTAATGGGGAAGAAGAGCTTTTGTAGTTCTAACTCCTCTCCCAATGTGACCAGCATTAGAAAATGTTTCTTCTGGTTTTGCTTTTAATATTTGATAGCTTTATATTTTAAAAGCCCTGTCTAAAGACTAATAGCAAAAAGTGTCAGATTCTGTTTTATTATATGTTAGAGAGCTCCTCCAGGTCTAGAATCAAGGAAAAAATAAAAATAATAAAAATTTGTAGAGAACTATCTTTCCTGCATAGCTTTTTGTGTGCTATAAGAGGTTGATATTTCTATACTTTAAACGGAAATGTGGTAGAGCAGGTCTCTACTGTCTAGCTATTGTAGTGCAGTCTGCAGGCTACAAGCAGCCCACAGTGGTTCTCCTGTAACAGCCCTTCAAGCTTTAGGGTCAAATGTGAATCCCCTCCATTAGTGCATGAGATATAATTACCACAGTTCTGCAGCAAACAAGGGGGCAAGTTGTTGGACCAAAAGTCTCTTGGATAATAGTAGGGACATTATCATGTGGTTTTTTTTTTCTCCTGGTTCCTGTACTTTTGTTCCTCCCAGAGCATCCCAATTTAGATGACAGATATGGGGGATGTTTTGGTAAGAATCCAGTGGCGGGAGTGAGAGTTCTTTGATTGTACTCTGTGTTTCATAGAAGACAGTAATATTTAGAGGAGGAATCTGGAAAAATAGAGAATTGGGAGATTCAGGGGAAAGGTTTATCTGACTGTTACCTTTTTGGCGTGTGTTGCTCTGTTGTTTTAACATCCAAACCTTGGTGAGGGAGCAGGTGGTATGGTTTAAGCACCATGTCAGGGAATGAAAGTTCCCTCTCCACGCTAGTATTTGTGGATGTTTGGTTTAGTAGTTGGTTGTGCTGGAAGGGTAGTATAGTCAACCGTTTTGTGCAGATTGGTATTTAGAAGGGGTGAGGGGGAAGTCTGGCATCTCTAGGGGTCAGATCTAAAGTTGCAGAATATGGTAGGTGGCGTATGGGAATTGTAATGGTAGGGCATGTGCCTATGTGTGAAGGAATAGAGAGTATGTACTATTAAGTAGCTTAACTTCTCTTCTTGTTTTTGTGGGTTTGCATGAAGTACAGTGTGTGTATGTGCACCAACGACGACAGGACTGCCAAGTTAAAAATCTCAGCCACAGCCAAAATTCAAAGATTTTAGAATTTATGAACAGACAGCAAACAGAAAAGACCAAGAAAATTCAAAGGGAATAAAAACTAACATTTTCTGAAATTTCACATTTTTTGACCATCTACTGCGAGAAAACACAGGGATTTACGCCCAATTTTAAGGTCTTTTTAGAACACAATCCTAACTATGGAGTCACTAGCAGGTGCTTCTGTAGTGTTGTTTACTATTTAAACAATTCTTGAGTCTTTAATGGCTTGGTCATGCTTTTGTATCCACCTTTTTCAAGGTGATTTCAAGGTCTTATTGCAGCTACAATGTAACAAGTCCTGTAAGAATCTTGTAGGCTTCATATGGGTAGATTTCTGGTATTGCTTGTATGCTTTTTAATATTTTACATCACGTATTGTAGCTTTTATATGAATGAGTGTCTTGAGCCTTGAAAAATTAATAACAAAAATATATTTTTCCCCCTTTAAAAAGTTACAAAAATCTCCAGTAACATATTTTAGGTTACGTAAAGCAGATTAATTTGAAGTATTTTCTGGCAGTCGCATAGAAGAGTCAATGTTTTGGACATGAATGACCTTTTCTCAAAGATGCTTACAGAGTAATCCTATCCACCTTTGCGAAATATCCACAGGCAGTGAAGTGAAGTGACTGTGTTTCGCCAGCCATACATGGACACTTCTATGCTGATGCAAGTGAAACCTACTGGCATGACATCATTCTTTGGGATCTCTATTATCATGAGTTGCCTTTTCCAACTATCTGTATCCATAATACATCTAGGTAACACAAACCTATATTGGGCTCTATTAATAATTCAGTATATGAAGATAATAAACCAAGAATACAAATAAACCATTGCATATCTATCATTTACATCAGTGACGCACTTCATTCAAAAGCCACAATGAAGTAGCACTGAAATTCTGTGGGTAGGTTATCTAAACAAACTTATCTGAACTGTGAACACCTGAATCTTTGAGTGATGGAGTTAAAGGAACAATTTGGATGTCATGAACTTTCAGACTTTAAATGAGACTTGCTGGCCTTGTCTATATTATGAAGTTTTAGAAAAAATAATCTCACCGGTGCTCTTCTCAGTTTAGCTGCACTAATCGCATCCCTAGTGTAGACAGGCTCTAGCCACTTCCAGTGTTTTGACCATCAAGTCAATTACATTTGCTCATCAGGGAGCGCCAGTGGGAATATTTTATACTGTAGGCATGGCCCTTGAAACTAATAGGGTACAAAAGTTATGAAAAGCTGTGCACAAAACTTTATAGAAAAAATAACTCCAGTCTAAGCAATTTCACACCTAGAAATTTCACTTCTAGTTAATTTTTCATAAAGTGCACAGTTTCATATCAACACATGAAAAAATGAATTTAGCTGTTTCAGTTTTGAAAAAATCTACAGCTGAATAAAATTTAAATTTTGGAAAGGATTTAGTGTCTTGCTTAAGGAAAGGTCCATTTTTGAGAAAAATGATATTTTGGGGAAAAATTCTCAAAAAAATCAGTTTGTGAAATCAGACTATTTTCATAAATTCACACATGATGAAGTTCAAGGATTTTGAATCTATATTCATCACATGTGACAGATGTTTATCATATTGCTTAGCACCCTACTGGAAGGCTCTCGACACTACAGTGATGAGACAAGTGTAACAACCTATATAGAATAGAATAGAATTCTTCTTTATTTCTCAACATTTTGCTGTTTTTAAGAATTACAGGCATTTTCTCAATCTTGAGTCTCAATTCTGCAACATTTACTCACATGAATAACTCTGAGTCCAATGGAACTACTGACAGGTGTGAAGGTACACATGTGCATAAGTGTTTGTAGGATCATGGCCACTGGTAGCATTAACAGAAGTTACACGTAGTGCTATGTATCAAGATGAGAATACTAGTATATCCATATCTTTTTTTTTTTGGGGTGGTTTTTATAACTCAAACAAAACTTCTAGTCTGAAAAGATCTTATTTTATCTGTGTACACATAGCATGGGACAGGTTTCAATTTAAATATTAGTGTTTTGTTGCATATAATTTTAAACCTTTTCTATTTGATACTTACCCTAGTTTTAAATGAAATTCTTCCCATTTTATTTTTGCAATTGCCTGTATTACTTTGTTATACTTATTGTCACAGGATTATATTGTGTACAGAACAGGTGCTGTTTTCTCACCAGTGTATTGATTATGAGATGAATTTCTGTGTAATTATTATTGTTGCTGTTGTTTTGGAATAACATACCTATTACTTGAATATGCATCCAATATATTAATTCTAAAAATAAGCACATTTCTAGTGACCATTGCATAGTGGTAACCTACTGAGCCTTCTATTTGCTCCTGGTTTCTAAACAACTTTTACAACTTGAAATGTCAGATATTATGCACAATCGAAGCTTTCCCATTCTCCGTAATTGGACAGCAAGGAAAAGCTCTTACCTGCAGGCTGTTGAAGATAACAAAGAAGACTAACATCCAGAGGTGCCTGTAAGCCATGTGCAGTCCTCCCCAAAGCCATGTAATGGAAATCAGGGCAAACAGGTATAAGACCAGTGGGATCTCTGGAAACCATAAACATAGTCTTTCAGTTGTTATGCCTTGTAAAAAACACTTTCAGCATTACCCATGTATAAAGCTTTAGTTTTCAGATCTCTCTCACTACCCTTTGTGCACCTGAATATCTTGCTTTAAAGGACTAACATTGGAGTTCATGCTCCAGTGATGACCAGGTGCATTTCTGAGGTTGCCCACTCTTTGTCTTGTGGTGGTGGGTGGGGGCAGCGGGGGGTGGTAGGGGTATGGATTTGTGTTGTCCCTCACCTAGAGCACCACCTGCTGGCTGATTTACCAAACAGATTTGAAAGGTTCAGTGGGAGACAATCCAATTAAATTAGATAAATAAGGACTCTTGCTTTATGGGTGGGGAAGTGTACACGTGGCTTTGGTAAATATGTAAACTAAGTGGAGGAGTTCTCAATAAACACTGGAAGTTTAGAGGAAAAATAAGGAAGATTTACTTCCTAGAATGGGGCGGGGGGGGAGCCTGTGGGGGGGAGGGAGAATCCAAAATATGAACAATACTAAAATTTATGACTCTGACATTTTAAACTGAGAATATAGATTTGTCACTGATTTGTTGTTACTTATGCTGCAAATTAAACAAGAGTATGGTCCTGGTCCTGTAAAAACATGAGCATGTGAGTAACTTTATTTAACTATTCTCATTGTCTTCAAAGTTAGTATTTGCATGTTGAGTTCACTCACATGCAAAAGTGCTTGCAGAATCTGGCCTTAAGCACAAAACCCAGACAATATAAAGAGATGTTTTCAAAAACTTAAACTATATACGTCTTTCTGGATTGCCTAATATCCAGATATATTTTATACATGTTTGTCTTCCTATATTGCCTTATATCCAGATGTATTCATATCTCTTATTGTATTTGTAGTCCATAGGATCTAAGTAATATTGAGGAAATGATATGGCAATACAGTACAAAGTTCACAAAAAGGGGAAGCAGAATATAGCATAAATAAATAAAATTCTTTTCTTAAAGTAAAGTGATTCTGGATTGGCTTCTACTGTTGACAGTTCTCATGACAGATTTCAAAGTCCATATTTGCCCAGTTTTGTAAATTTCACTTTGCAGAGGTGTTCTGCAAAGCATTGCCCCTTCTCCCTGTAATTAATGCTATGTCAGCAGATTTGACAGACAAGAGAGGGATATTGAACAAAGGTAAATGAGAATACACAGGAGCATGTACAGCCTTCCTTGCCTATGTTTTCTATTGGTGTCAAGTATCAGGGGGTAGCCATGTTAGTCTGTAACCACAAAAACAACAAGGAGTCCAGTGGCACCTTAAAGACTAATCTTCCTGGACATTCTAAAACAGATTTAAAAGAAGCTATACTTGAACAAAAAAACTTCAGAAACAGACTTCAAAGAGAAACTGCAGAACTAAAATTCATTTGCAAATTTCACACCATTAATTTGGGCTTGAATAGGGACTGGGAGTGGCTGGCTCATTACAAAAGCAACTTTGCCTCTCCTGGAATTGACACCTCCTCATCAGTTATTGGGAGTGGACCACATCCACCCTGATTGAATTGGCCCTGTCAGCACTGGTTCTCCACTTGTGAGGTAAATCCCTTCTCTTCATGTGTCAGTATAATAATGCCTGCATCTGTAATTTTCACTCCATGCATCTGAAGAAGTGGGGTTTTTTTACCCATGAAAGCTTATGCCCAAATAAATCTGTTAGTCTTTAAGGTGCCACTGTACTCCTTGTTGTTTTTGTGTTTCCTATTATGTTCCAAGAGAAAAGTCACATGAACATAGCCATGACATTGGCTACCTATCTTCCAGCAAGGCAGGGAATAATTACTTCAGGGACTTTATTATTATTTTGACAATTAATTTTGTTAAATGAATGTTTAAACTTTCACTGTGGGGGGAACTACTTGGAAAAAAGCACAGCATGAGCAGGTGCTGTATTTTGCAGGTTTCCCCACATAAGACCTGATCCTGCTCAATGAGAACTTTGATATTGACTTCAACATGGACAGGGCATTGTTTGACATTACCTCAGTCATGACTTTCAAATCACCTACTGTACCTTTCCTGACCAGATTATGTCATCATTTTGTGTTGCAGATGAAAATCTACACTATGTATGACAAATGGAAACCTAGGACTCCTGAGGTGAAAAGCTAAAGCAATAAAATAAAGGAACACTTAGCCCTCCAGAACAGTTAATAGGATACATTCCTTATTAGTGGAAGATACCACAACAAAGCCACTTCAGCCAATAGAGTCCTACGGCCTGAGCACAGAGCTGGGAACCAGAAAACTCAATTCTAATCCTGGTCTAGGTATTGACTTTCTCCTCTATGGCCAAGGACAAGACATCAATCGTCTCTTACTCCATTTGACCATCTGCAAAATGAGGCTAATAATGCCTATTTATCTCAGAGTGGTATTGTGAGGATAAGATAGGTCCCTGTGCTCCCCACTGATGGATGGAGAGGAACACAATACTACTAACTGAAGAAGGGACATGTGACTATGCAGCACGTTGCTCTCTTCATGGCTCTTCCATACCAAGGACCTGATCCAAAGCCCACTGAGGTAAATGGAAAGATTCCCATTACTTTCAATGGACTTTGGAGCAGGCCTTAGCACAGTACATGTTGTTTAAGAGAAACCAGCATGCAAGTTTGTCCTGAGATGCATTAGGTTTGGTCATGATTTTTCCATTGCCGCTTCAGGGTCTTATGATCAGCTGGCTGCAGGGCCTACCCAGTTTTACTTCCACAGAACCAACCCCAGAGAGGAAAGCATGCAGCAAATTTGCAGAAAATGAACCTGCAAATGTTTTGGGGTACGTATCAGCCATGGAAAGAAGTTACTCACCTTGTGCAGTAACTATGGTTCTTTGAGATATGTCTCTCTATGGGTGCTCCACAACTCACCCTGCTCCCCTCTACTTCAGAGTTCTCATAATAAACTCTGCGGTAGAAAAGGAACTCGTGGCAGAGCACATGCAGGGTGCAACATATGTGTGAGTCAAACGGACACTGCTACTAAAATTCTCCAATCAGCAGCATAGGAATGCAGACACACCTACAGTGGAAGTCCCATAGAGACACTACTTGAAGAAGAATGGGAACATCCGTGCCATCACAGTGTCTATAATCTTCACTCCTATTGACTTCATAAAGTGTTCAAGTGTTTTAAGATGTAGAACACTTTAAAGCACTAAGTCTTATGTAGTGCTCTATTTCTTACTATAAGTGTTAAGTATTTCTTTTCACACTATGTTGTATGCATCACTGAACCAGATCCCCAAAACACTGATTAGATATTTGCTTTTCGTATTTTTGAAAAGATAACATATAATTGGCAGTTCTATTTGCTAATATCTGAGAGTAATAAACAACTAATTCTTTTGTGAGAATTACCACATTTTTATTTTTAAACATAAAGTAAGGAATTGTTCTATTATCTACTTAACACTTTTCTATAAATAGGGAAATTCAGTAGTTACCAGTACAGCTATTCATTTATCTGTGTTCAAATGTTAATGAACAGAAATGCCATTTCTTTGTCTAAATCTCACAATCATTTACAGTACCTTTGTATTCCTTTAATTAACTTAGCTCACGCTTCCATGTAAAATGGAATTAATGCAATGTAGTGAAGACAAAGAGCAGTAATGTACACACATTCTAAAACCCATAGTTGGGCCAAAGAAGTTAGCAGTGCAAAAAAAATTCCAAGTAAGTTCAAACAACTTCTTATAGTAGCTTTTTATTTTCATTTGCAATGTAGCTTTACCACTGGAAAACTCGAGTGCTGATGGAACAAAATGAATCTGCGGAGCATGCCAAAAGCAGCATTTCTGCATGTGCAAACCAGATTTTTGTATGTGCAATACTAACTTTAAGTAATTTTAGCCCCCCAAAAAATATATTCTGAAATCCATAATGACTTAACATATCTTAAGAGTAAAAGATGAAGAAAATGGATTGATAAGCTCTCTCAATCTGAAGTACTTTTGAAGTATGGGGAGCCTCATTCTAATGTCACTTCCCCACCAGCACTTATCAAGAACAATACTGAACTCAACTGAATTAAACCAATGTAAAACCAGTTCAAGTAAAATCAGAATCAAGCCCAGTACATCTAACAAGATCTCAAAGACTTCAACTGAGATGGTGAACTATAACTCTATAAGAAATATAACCACAAGCTTTGGGATCTGCATATGTCGATTTAAAAAGATACAAAGGGTGTCTCATGCTTGCTTTGTGCCCAGTTTTGTTATAAGAACATCCTCAGCTTTATTATTCAGCAGTATTGTCAATAGGGAGATCATAGCCTATTAATATAATGCTGAAGCTCAGCCCGTATTTGTAGTTCAAAAGCTGTCTGAGTTCACCTCATTGACATTTCGTTCTGACAACTGGGTATACTTTGATCAAACAATGCCTCAAAAACTAGGACAACTAAACCTGCTAAGCAATTGTAAAATATCTGGTTTTAAATAGTTTGCAAAAATAGGTACAGGGTAAGAAAAGAGAGTATCAATAAATAGGTCTGAATTCAATAGGGCTTGGAGTTGAAGAGACGAAATGTCTGTGGTTTCTTTATGGAAAAAAATTGGGCTTTCAGACAAATTCTTTTCTCTTATAGTTGTTTAAGTCTAAAACCAAACCATGATCAAATAAAGAGCAACCACCCACCTACATATTCCCTCAATAAACCTCAAGTAATACAGAACAGAAAGCTGTGGTGGAACAGTAAAGTCAGCGGCAGTACAGTGTGGGTGGGACATGTTGCAACGCAGCTTTGGTGTGCATTATATACCGTAACTTGAACTATATTTGGTCCCTACCCATGGCAAAACTACATATCATCCATTGTTTAGCAGTTTAGTAGATGGAGAGTTTCATTTAAGTTACTGTCAGTCCATCCATTTCCTGAAAATATGTATTACCACCCTGAGTGGGCATACCTGTTTCTGTGAGATCCAGTTCTTTTCCATAGTTACAGGTCTTTTGCTCCTTGTCTTAATTATGGAATTCCCTCCTCTCAAATCATTATTGGCCCAACCTTTGGATTAAATTTTTGTCCAGTTTTTACATATACAACTGGGTTGTGCATTGTCTTAGGGAAAGAGTCAAATTATGCCCAATGTAGTTGAATGCCTTTAACTGTGAGACTCAGACGAGATCATGACACTCATGCATTGTGAAAAGCTCTCTGATTCCCATAAGGAAATGCTGAAATATGCAGCACTGGGACATAACCATTACCTACTGAGTCACCAGACCTCTCAACTCTATTGCGTTACATGGTACTTCATGTTTTAGTGCCACTTCTCACTCCCTGAGGTGGTGTACTCCATATGCGATGTTCAGGGCAACAGACAGAGGAGTGCCTATCAGGAAGGTGGAATGGAGGAAAGAGGGCGAGTGCCTGAACGTGGCGGAGTCCTTGCATGTGTGTAGTGACACCTCGCCATACACAGGCACTGAAAGGCACAGGGAGGAGTTGTGAGCGCCTGCTGCCAGCACCACCACTTTCTTCCTGGCAAATCCAGGAGCCGCTGCCTCTGTACATTCCAAAGCAATTGAAAGGTCTGGAAATGAGAGGGCAGAAACAGGCAGAAAGCAAAGATGAGAGCAAATATGGGGAGAAGAAGAAGAGTAAATGACAGAAGAAAACTGAGGAGGGAACAAAGGGAGCAAACAAGGGGTGAGCAAAGTAGGAAAAGCAAACCGGTGTTCCCCATTTTGGTCCATGTCACAAGTTTTGATGACTCGTGTCACATGTTGGCAAGCCTGAGTTAAGGTGAATCCAGAATTCCCAATTCACTTTAACATTGTGCAGTTTTGTTTGTTTTAGACTTGTAGGCTATATATTTATAGTTTGACAGTGCCAGTCATAACTGACTTTGTAAGGGAGAGCAGAAGCCCTGGGTACTTGTTTGCACAATTTGAAATACTGTGTGGAGTGTACATTAATTAATCCCGTCTTCAAAAATGCCATTTACATGAATGCCCAACACTTTGCAGTTGTTAAAACTAGTGACTCTGAAGGTAAACAATGAGCGTTAAAGAGAAGCACATTCCCAGTCTAAGAGTTTAGGGAACCAGGAGCTCTTCTCTAACAATGAATTCATAATAGCAATAATTAACATTCCCTACTAACTGGACTTCAGGCTAAGATTCAAGTCACGAGAACAGAAGATTATAAAAATGTGTCAGAGTATCATCATAAGAAGTAATCTATGTGAATAGATGATTAGAAAAACATCCCACTGCTTCACAGAACACCAACAGAGCAACCTCTGTGTGATCAGCGATTCACATTATCATGAACAATCAGCCAGCAGAATTTTGAATAAGTTGCAACTTCAGGCAAAGCAACAGGAAAACCTATAAAAGGCAAATTACCATAATGCAGCTGAAAAGTGGCAAAAGACACAAACAAGAAACAATTGCCTTATTGGGCTGGTGAGTTTTAGGCAATTATGCTGTAATAGTAAAACTGGACGATAAAGAGTTGTTACAGCCCTAGCTGAGCTCCCCCTTTGCAGACAGTCACCAGGCTTCTGGACCCAAAGCCTTGGATCCCATGTGCTCTTAAGTTTACTGAGTCTGAGCAGCATCCAGACACTGGCTCTATATCCAGCCTTTCATGCACACTCCTGGAATACAGACTCCAATGCTGGTACCCCTTTCCGGAATGTGGGGCCCTGCAGCTCAGCTGCCTTAGGCCCCCAAGACAAGTATGGACCTCTTAAGTCTCCCCAGTAACTTTTGTATGCCCTCTCCATAGCTCCACCCTGATGGGCACTCTGGATTAAAACTTCACCCTTTGGGGACTTCGTGACAGTTACACCAAGTAACACAGAGACATTGCAAAGGCACCTTTAAACCAATCCCAGGTTACTGAAAGACAATGAACAAGAGATATACAGATCTATGGAAAGATAAGCACTTGTTTCATTTTCCACATCCCTCCTCAGAGTTTTTTGTGTCTTAGTGTCTTCCAGGGAGTCAAGGATTCTTTTGCATCCTCACTCCTCTTTCTGGTTTTGGTCTGCCCACCTTGAGAGAGTCTCCCTTTTATGAAGTTTGTTAGGTGACCCCCACTGCATGGCTTCAAGTTTATTGCCAGCTGATTCGTTGCTTAGCTCCAGCCCACCTGAAGTGCACCTTGGGAAAACTGGTTCCCCCTGGGCTGCAGCAAGCTCATTGTTCTTGGGTGCTTCCATTTGATTGCTCTCCATTATTAGCCCTCCCACATGCAAGGATTTCCCGAGACACTTCCCAGGTGTGTCATCTCAAGATGGAGGCTATAGTGCCAAAGTGAAGGCATAGTATGGTTTAACAATTAACATGCCCATTCACAAAATAGAAGACATATAGAAACATATACTAATCTGTCTCAGGGGTATCAAGGGAAAGCCCTATTGATAAATTCAGCTCTTAAATAAGAAAAAACAATATATAAAATATAATCACTTTGGTATACATAGTACCCTGGATTTTGAAACTGCTGGTTGCTAGAATGTTAATGGCCAATTTTCTTTTTCTTCTGTTTGTAAACATAATATATTTAGAAGTTCCTTTGTTATTTGTGCAACAAAAATAGCCTAACTTTATCTGATAACTGTTTCCTGAATTTATTATTTAAATCTGACTCATCACAAAGAAGAACTGTCAAAAGGACCAAGACCCTTTGGGACACTTACCCCGAGGTTGAGCCAGAACAGTAGGAAAAATGTGAATTAAATGAAATGAATTCATAAACTGGAAATGGAGTATGTGCCTTTTTGTGCAGAATATGCTTTTTTTTGGCTTGTGGAACATAAGGAATATCCTGTTATGAAAAACAAATAAAAAAAGAACTAGGTGCACACTCACAAGCACTCCTAAATGTTTGTATTTTTGCTATTATGTTGCCTATTTTTCCTCTTCCTGCAGTGGTTACAGTTTTTATAACAATGGAAAAGTCAATAAAAAGAATGATTAAAAATACTGCTTGTTGTGCTTTCCCCCCTTTAGGTTGTTGAACCGGCAGTGAGAGTCTAATTTCTCTTAATTGTTCTTGGCTAGAGTTGAAGACCCACTGCAGAATCTGGATTAAGTTTTCAGATACTCTATTCCTAGGTGGTCTGGAGGGACAGTGGTATTCACACACTGTGAATTTCATTGGCTAACTAGAGACACAAGTTTAGTAAAAACTGCGAAGACTTTTGCTTAGCAAGCCGTGAAGAGCTGTATGTTTAAAGTGAATGTGTAGAGCTGGGTGAATACTGAAAAGCATTTTCAGATAGTAGAAATTCAAATGAATGAGCTTCAAAACTGTGCCCATATCATCTTTGTGTTCACTTTCCACAAATATTCTTTCTAGGCAAAACCAAATTTACACCTTCAAAAAGTTCTGATTTGCTTAGATAACAAATGCATCCGATGAAGTGAGCTGTAGCTCATGAAAGCTTATGCTCAGATAAATTGGTTAGTCTCTAAGGTGCCACAAGTCCTCCTTTTCTTTTTGCGAATACAGACTAACACGGCTGCTACTCTGAAATACATTCTTGTAAACTAGCCTTTTCCTTCATAGCATTCTCCTTTTCATGACTAGTTCAGACACTCATTCTTCCCCAAAATAATAAAAATTTGACCCTTCTGTGCCCCCCCTCTCCTTGACCTGATGCCAGCTACCTCCAATGCCATGTGATACAACATATGGCAATGCAGATGCTATCACGTAGCAATGATGCTTAGTGTTCATATTTTCATTTGGCAAGTAGGACGACGACAATCAATTCCAGTCCTCCTTTGCCCCCTAGAAAAACCATAAGGTGGGAAGAGAGCAATGACCTCTACATGTTGCTTTGTGCCTTTGAAAAAAGCAATGTCTCCAAAATCAGTGAAACAGGAGTGTGAAACCATGTCTTGCCTTGCTCTGGTGACCTGTGATGCTGGCACAAGGATGTAGGAGAACTCAAACATGCCCAAAGATTGCAGAATTTACGCAGTCTACAGTAAAAATGGACATTGAAGAAAAATAAATGGAAAGATAAAAACCTGAATGTTTAATTTGAAAACAACCTATATTTATTCCCTATCACAGTTGGGAAATAGCCTAAAGAACTATTCCTATTTCTAACTGCCTAAGGAATTCATTCGTGTGAAAACATGTCATCCCTGAAGCTGAGTTAGGGTGAAATTTTCCTCTGAGATCCATATGATAATACCCAATGTTGTTATTCTGTGCTCACTACCCAGAACATGTGGGAACCCCTTTTGGCATTGATAATAATTTATCCACACCTATAGTGAAGTACAATACTTCCATTTGTATCCAAGGGGAGAATTTTGCCTTTTCAGGGAGACATGGGCTGATATGCTGTGAAAGAGAAAGTTGTACAAGTTAAAGCTCCTTTAAAAGTTATGCTTCCAAACCTCTGGGAAAAGAGACTATGTGAAACTTTTTTGGACTCACATTTCTAGCTTAGGTTAGCCACCTAGAGCTCTGATTATTTTGAAAGTTTCCAGTGGTGTAAATGGTATTTTGGGACAAATTGTGCCGTTCTGAGTTCATTCAGCAAAACTCCTATTGAAGTTGATGAAAGTTCTGTTCAAGAAAAGACCATAGAATCCAGCACTTTAGGGACAAACCCATTGTAGTTTAAAGAATAAAGTAGAATGTCTGAGCTTTTCCCATAAACTACACTAAGATCTAAAGAGAGTAGGTGAGGCAAAAGTTAGACAAGAAGTGCTCTCAAAACAAATAAATAATTCAGCAAATTGTGTGAAAAATATTTAGCCTGTGGATTGTTTGTGAAACAATTGCTGTGAATATTCGTTTTTCACTATTCACATTGGTAATTGGTCTATATCAATAGACGCATGTTATATTTACAACTTTCTAACTGAATGATTCCCGAACAACTTTCAAGATGACCACATAAACAGTTCTGCGAGTGTATACTTATATGAATATTTGTGTGCAAATGCGTACATAAATGAGAATTTGTGACACTTTTGCTTTCTGCAGACATTCTTTGCTCACTGGAATCAACATGAAAAAAAAGAGTTCACAAATACCAGCAAAGTGAATCATCAGTTTTATATCCTAGTATATTTGCAAATACTTTTCTTCTGTATTTGCACAGTTCTGTTCTTTAAACATGATCATGAATCATGATGTCTCTCACGACACTTTGTACCCTCTTCATAGAGAGGACTACCTCGAGACATCAGACAGTTCTCTTAAAATAATCAGTTCCTTCATTCACTTTTTGATTATGCAAATGTAAAATAAAATACAGTGGAAAGCCATACTTTAAATAAAAGTATAGTAGGCCTTAAAACACAATGTATATTCTCATGAGAAGGTTCAATGATCTAGCCTCTTCTCATGTGACAGTAAAGAAATATTGGACAAGACAGTCAAAAAGCCTATTGTTTATTATGTATATGGTACCATATGAGTTCAGTGCATTTCACAGGCAAGTGAGATGACAGGCCCCCTATCTCGAGGAGCTTACATTCTGAATATACTAATAATTAGATATTACCCTTGTAAAAGCTATAAATACTGCCAACCATACATGCAGAAAGCAACTTGCGTGTAATATTTTCCTTGGGGAATGGGTCTGCTTGCAGAAGTCCTAAGATAATTAAAGGCCAATTTCCCTGGATGATATATGACAACTGGAAGGTTCACCCCTCTTTTCCTGATAAAAAGAAGCTCTTATTGACATTTCATTTGTGCTTTCTTCACAACTTCATTTTCTCCAGACACGTCACAGTGCCCTTTCCACTCTGCTTTTGTACTGGCTTACAACAAAGCACTGACAACCCATACTAAGTTAACTATGCCTTTGTTCATATCTACTAGTTCATGCCTTTGATTCACCCAGGCATGGTTACTGTTAATATTTTCTGCCATCCTCCTTGCTGACTTTATGTATGTTATTGCCTAAGTATTGTCTTTCCTTAATGACACCTAGACATTGGATAGGACTGACTCCACTAGTTCTGTGCAAACAGGATTGAAAGTTACAGTAGTTAAGTAGGCCAGTGAGTTGTACATCTGATCTGGTTTTCCCATCTTACATGAATGAACAAAATGTTTTACACCTCATTTCAAAATGCAACAGATTAGCAATTCTAATATTACAAATACAAAATTAAAATTCACAAGAATAGATGGAAAAGGATTAATTATCAGACTTTCATCTCAAAGCTGTAGATCTGAATCCAGGCTCAGGACACAGTGACAAAGAGCCCAATCCCACAATACGCTCTACAAGGGTGAATCTTTGTGCCTGCACTGATCTTATTACAGGTCTAGGCCTAAATGTCATTACACCTGACAGTTCAGTGAGTGGTCTGTGTGAAAACTGGGGATCTCAGCCCACTTCCTAGAGAATTAGTGTCTACATCACAAAATCTATCATTACTGAGACTGGCAGCAAGGATGCTAGTTAAAAGATTAAGGATGAAGTGGATGTAGAGGCTGAACTTCCAGTTCTGGCCTACATTGAGATTCATGAGCTGGTCAGAGTAGGGAAGCATGCATTACTTGTGGATGTGTTGTACTTTGCTTTCTAATTAGACAAAAGACTTAAGCCTCCAGGGCTTTCATGTACAGGAGATTCACCAAACATCTTCATACACAACCCATTGAAGAATAAGATGGTGGATCAAAATATCTTTGAAATATGAAAAAGGATTCCTTGTAACTGAACTTACAGTATTATTCACCACTGAATAAATGAATCATTGTTTGTCACAGAGTGTGCTATGCCACTTTTAGGTAGGCTGCAGGCATTGCCTTTTCTATCTCTGGAGGGTAAGTAGAGAACAAAGTGCAAACAAGCCATGTAATGCTAAGTACAGATAAAACAAACTGTTTTGTTTTGTCATTTGGATCTTATACAAACATATATTCCTGTTAGCTAATTTGGTACTTTACCAGTGAAGGACAAATTCAACTTTGGGGAAATTCCCAGACCCCATATGCTTGATATTTTATTTTTGCACTGCAAAAGATATATTTCGAATGGATGCTGTGACTTGCCAGCACATATACAATACATATAATAATATCTGTCTAATTAATAAATAGTTATTTATTTAGTTAAGGTTTTAAAACTAAATCACTGCAGTTTTTAGTACTGGAATCTAACAAAGGTACCTTTTATATACTGTATTTGCATAGTGTCATATCCTGGACTTGTGAAATGAATTTGGTAGTGACTCACTTCCTCTTTTTTATTCAACTTATTTTTTCTATAGTTTTTACATATAAAAACTGATTCAAGAACCATTTGAGAGTTTATAAAACCTAATAGCCAAATTCAGCCTTGGCCTATGGAATTGCACCTCTTTACACCCTAGCTAAATTTGATCCAAAGACACTATGAAAAGAAAACAGTTCCTTTTACAAGTCATCCACACAATACCCTATTATTAAAGCGTTGGCCTAAATTGCTGAAGATGACATTAGAATTTGGTTTAGTGAACACTATTTTATTAATAACCATTCTAACAGGAAAGACCAATCAATACTCATCCCTGCTGTGCTTGAGACAGATTTTTTTTTTAACTAAGCATGTTTCTTATGTGCAGAACTTTTCTTCATTTACTTGGGACTAGTACCTGAAATTTCAAAACAAGGAGTAACTCTAAACCATAAATAAACACAATCAGCTCCTTATTCCTAAAGGATGATGTTCACTTTAGTGCAGAGACCCCACACAATATCCTATATTTTGCTCAAGACCATATTAAAAGTTGTAGTGCAATGGCCTTTGTCTCCAATTCAGCAAGATACAAAGCATGTGCATAACTTTAATCATGGAAGTATAGTTCACTGACTTCAAAGGGACTACTAATGTGCCTAAACTTATGTATGTGCATAAGAACTTAACTGAATCAGGATTTCTATACAGGTACTCTGCACTAGATTGAATTCCACTTTAAGTTAGAATTGCCTTCAATGTTTTTATTTGCCTTCATGGAATCCTCCCATGTCTCCTACCTGCAGCATTGGTTCTTCCTCTGAAAATATCATCATATGCTTTCCACTGGGGAGTCACTTGGTAGGCATGAATGAATACCACAAATACCACCACCAGGCACATTAATGGTACGAGAGCAGCAGTGAAGAGGGCAGCATAGACATTTGGAATAAAGCATCTGAAAGAAAAGAAAAAGCATCCACCATTTATAAACATTACAAACAACTTGGACAGTTACATAAATGAACTTTCTAATACAAAGACAGTAGAACCTCAGAGTTATGAACACCTCGAGAATGGAGGTTGTTCATAACTCTGAAACGTTTGTGACTCTGAACGAAACATTATGGTTGTTCTTTCAAAAGTTTACAACTGAACATTGACCTAATACAGCTTTGAAACTTCACTATGCAGAAGAAAAATGCTGCTTTTAACCATCTTAATTAAAATGAAACAAGGACAGAGTTTCCTTACCTTGTCAAATCTTTTTTTATTTCTTTAACTTTCGCTTTATTTTTTTTGTAGTTTACACTTAACAAGTACAGTATTGCATTTGTTTGTTTGTTTTGTTGTTGTTTTTTTCTCCGTTGCAGCCTGATTGTGTACTTCTCGTTACAAATGAGGTCTGTGGTTGACCAGTCAGTTGACCAGATGCATCCGATGAAGTGAGCTGTAGCTCACGAAAGCTTATGCTCAAATAAATTGGTTAGTCTCTAAGGTGCCACAAGTACTCCTTTTCTTTTTGCGAATACAGACTAACACGGCTGCTACTCTGAAACCAGTCAGTTCTTAACTCCCGTGTTCGTAAATCATGTCTTACTAATCTATTACAGTTCTTTGAAGGGGTCAACAAACATGTGGACAAGGGGGATCCAGTGGACATAGTGTACTTAGATTTCCAGAAAGCCTTTGACAAGGTCTCTCACCAAAGGCTCTTACGTAAATTAAGTTGTCATGGGATAAGAGAGAAGATCCTCTCATGCACTGAGAACTGGTTAAAAGACAGGGAACAAAGGGTAGGACTAAATGGTAAATTTTCAGAATGAAGAGGGGTAACTAGTGGTGTTCCCCAAGGGTCAGTCCTAGGTCCAATCCTATTCAACTTATTCATAAATGATCTGGAGAAAGGTGTAAACAGTGAGATGGCAAAGTTTGCAGATAATGCTAAACTGCTCAAGATTGTGAAGACCAAAACAGACTGTGAAGGACTTCAAAAAGATCTCAAAAAACTAAGTGATTGGGCAACAAAATGGCATATGAAATTTAATGTGGATAAATGTAAAGTAATGCACATTGGAAAAAATAACCCCAACTATACATACAATATGATGGGGGCTAATTTAGCTACAACTAATCAGGAGAAAGATCTTGGAGTCATTGTGGATAGTTCTCTGAAGACGTCCACAACAGTGTGCAGCAGCAGTCAAAAAAGCAAACGGGATGTTAGGAATCATTAAAAAAGGGATAGAGAATAAGACGGAGAATATCTTATTGCCCTTATATAAATCCATGGTACACCCACATCTTGAATACAGCGTACAGATGTGGTCTCCTTATCTCAGAAAAGATATACTGGCATTAGAAAAGGTTCAGAGAAGAGCAAGTAAAATGATTAGGGGTTTGGAACGGGTCCCATATGAGGAGAGATCAAAGAGGCTAGGGACTTTTCAGCTTGGAAAAGAGGAGACTAAGCGGGGATATGATAGAGGTATATAAAATCATGAGTGGTGTGGAGAAAGTGAATAAGGAAAGTTACTGATTTGTTCACATAATGTAAGAACTAGAGGCCACCAAATGAAATTAATGGGCAGCAGGTTTAAAACAAATAAAAGGAAGTCAACCTGTGGAACTCCTTGCCTGAGGAGGTTGTCAGGCTAGGACTATAACAGGGTTTAAAAACTAGATAAATTCATGGAGGTTAAGTCCATTAATGGCTATTAGCCAGGATGGATAAGGAATGGTGTCCCTAGCCTCTGTCTGTCACAGGGTGGAGATGGATGGCAGGAGAGAGATCACTTGATCATTGCCTGTTAGGTTCACTCCCTCTGGGGCACTTGGCATTGGCCACTGTCGGTAGACAGGATACTGGGCTGGATGGACCTTTGGTCTAACCCAGTATGGCCATTCTTATGTTCTCTGAGGTTCTATTGTACTTTTGATTGAGAATATGTTTTATAAACCACACATGCTTCATTACCTACCTAAAGTAATATCACTTGACAGTGCACAATTGGCCACATGTATTCTGGTTTGGTGGTGTTTTGTTTGTTTTCCACCTTCCTCTGAAGCATCAGAAATTGGCCACACGAGGAGATGGGATATCAGACAGGGAGGACCAGTGCTCTGAAGTGAAACACAGAACCCGTTCTTGATGGCTGGTTGGTGTGTCTTGCTCATTTGCTCAGTGTCTAACTGATCACCAGGTTTGAGGTCAAGCAGGAATTTTCTTCCAGGTCTGACTGGCAAGGACCTTGGGGGTTTATCACCTTCCTCTGAAGCAGAAGATGTGGTTCGCCTGCTGGGATCATCTGGGCGTGTCTCACCTAGTCAATTCCTTGCCATTGCGTGGGAGTCAGGCTCTGGTGACAGCTTGGTCTCCCTCCTGTTCTCTGCCCATGGCGCATAGCTTGGATTGCTAAAGACTGAAATGTGGTCTAACTAAAGACTTTGGTCTTAATATAGGAGTATCTGGGGTGAAGTTTAATGGCTTGTGATACACAGGAGATCAGATAGATGATCTAATAGCCCTTTCTGGTCTTAAACTCTGTGAACTGTGTTATGCTCTGTGATTTTCCTTATGAATCAAATTAATTTCCCCTCCTAAAATGTTTTCCTGTTTAATTTAAATCCACATTAAAAATACAGGCAGACTGCTATTATATGTATTGCTTTTAGATTTTATTGAAAAGAAAAAATGTCTTGGTGCAGGTATATTGTCTCCTGTGAAGTCATATTTATGCTCTGAAACCTCTACCCTTTTCTCTTCAATTACATGAGTCACACATACTCATAGCAGGCTGAGAAAGGGGCACATTCCTCTGTGCTCTGTTAGTGGAAACCAGTTCATGCAAGTAGATCATTCTTGCTAATGTCCTTATGTGCTAGTTCTAAATTTACTCTATCAATTACATGGGCAAGGAATATACAGAAACCTTCTTAATGAGGCCTAAAAGTTCAAAGCTCACTTTTGACTGTTTTTTAAAGAATATATTCAATCAATGGGGTGAAAAAAGCCAGTGTTTTCTAAGAAACGTACAAGGTGGATCAGATAATATCTTTTATTGGATCAACTTCTGTTGGTGACAGAGACGAGCTCTGCGTAGCTCGGACGCTTGTCTCTCCAACAGAAATTGGTCCAATAAAAGATATTACTTCACCCACACTGTCCCTCCCATATCCCAGGACCAATAAGGCTGTAATGATAATGCAAACAGTGTTTCCTGTGTATTTTATTGCAAACCGAGCCCTTTGTGTGTTGAAAGATGTTTCATGTCTTGCATACCGAAAAAATGTATGGTATAGGATTTCAGACAACAATCAGAAAATATGTGTATGCCAGATGCTTACATTTATTTATTAATGTTCCATTTGGCACCTTGAACTGTGTTATGCTCCATCTTTTTACTGTTTGATGGGAATGAATGCAAAATATTCCTAATCCCCAAATAAACTATGGTATAAAGAATAACTATAGACACTGGTCATGCATTCTGAAATAAACTATATCCTGATTAGCTTTGTAATCACCAGCATTGTTTGTTTAGATAAACATTACCTCCTGCGGCATATTTTAATCAACACTCCCCCCTCCCCCCGACTACATTTTGTATGTGAAGACTTTAATTCATGTGAGCGCAGAGCCAATCTGTGTAAGTAAGGTATTTTGTACTTCTACCTCCCCCTGTCCATTACTGACACTGCAAATATAATCAAATGGGAGCAGAGTGCACCATACTGATCCAGTAAGGATATTGGCAGGAAACACTCAACAGTTAAATCATCACAGATCTTCAGGTTAATAATTAGGTTTTGTGTTTGACTTTGTTTTTAAATTAGGGTCCTGAATGACTTCCAAAAAGTATGGATCTTGGAGCATGCTCACCTCTAGTAGATTTGGGCAACGTTGTGGCAGCATTTTGTACAGCAAAGAGAGTGGTAGGAAAGATCAATCATATTTAGCTTCTTCAGGCAACAATATAGTCACACGGTTTTTAGCACCACCTTTGACCATCGAAGACTCACAAAACTGCCTTTTTGCTCCTAATCTGTCTCCTTGAACAAACCTGCATTTCTGCAAGTCTGATATCTCTTAGATGTCTTGTTGTTAGCTTAAATTTACATTTTGGCCATGTTAACTCCTTAACGTTCCTCTCAGGCCTTCCCCACTCTTGCCCTCTCTGCCACTTTTGACACCACCACCATCCTCCCTGTCACTCAGTCCCATAATCTGGAGGTCAACTTTGACCCTCCTCCCTCTCCTTTGCCCCACACATCCAGAACACAATCAAATAACACTGCTTCTTCCACCATAACATTCCAAAGTCTGACCTTTTCTGTTGGTCCACACTGCTAAAATACTCGTTGAGGCTTTTATCAGTTATGTTTTGATTACTTTAACCTCCTCTTGTCTGCTCTCCCTGACACCAACTTTCCTTACTCTCATATTACCTCTCCCTTCTCCACCACATCAAGTTAAAGTTGCTTCCTCTCACTTTCAAGATTCTTCATGACACCCTCCCATTGCTCCAGTCTATCCATGCTGCCAGCCTTCAACATCCATCTGCCTGATATTTTCACAAACATCTCTACACCTTTATCTGTGATGCCCATAGCTCATGGAATGCCCTCCCTAAGCTAATAGGAAAGACCAACTCCCTCCTTCTCCGCATCTCTTTAGAAGATCCATTTTTTCTGTGACACCTATGAGAAATCAGGGATAATTTTGGAAATACCTTTCTCAAATAGTACATAATGATTTAAATTCCATTTGGGGATAGCTAAAAAAAAATTCAACTTTCCCACTATGATAATTATTAGAGACTTTTGTCCTCTAACACCAAGCAGTCAATAAAGAACAGTCTTTAAATAATTGGGTAACCAAGACTAGAAATGGCATAAAATATAGAAATGTTTGTCTACTATGGTAAAAGCTATTACAGAAAGCCCATACCATTTTTGTCTAAAAAGACTGCTTTAACAGGACTAACAGCACACAGTGGCCTGTGTGATAAAGGTCAACAAGAAAAATGATTATTTTTCCTTTGAAAAAGAGGACATTATATTAGCTGTCTGTATTGTACTTAAATTAAAACAACATCACCTACTGATCAACTGGGACCAGGATTCTTACCTCCACACCTATTTTTCCAACTTATATAAAACAAGGTTAGCACCCTTCCAGGGACAAGCAGACTTATGCATCCCTATGTTTTCCTAAATTCCTCTGTATTCTTAGTGTAGGTTTATGTCTTTTCTGGAAATCCCAATGTGACCCAATATTCCTACCCCAAAAATGTAGAGACTTATTTAAATAAAGTAAGCCAAAGGAGGAAAACAATCTATACATGAAGCTAAACGTTAGTACAATTACATAATTTGTTTTTAAAAGAAAAAAAATAAGAACAAAAGAGCCTTAATTCAGTAATTCTAGGAGGTTCTCCATAATAGGAGTGACGCTCAGTGATCCCGTCTAAGGAAAGGGAGTTCGATCAGCACATTTGGAAAGAGACCGAGAGTTTTCTCCTCTCTGTTGTCACAACTAGATTTCCAAGGACAGTCTCTCAGGCGGAGCATCCAAATGTGAAAAGTTAGATTTTCTGAAAAACTGCAAGTCTTCTGGATTATCAAACAATCAGAATCCTCTTTTAGGGACAAAGAGATGGTGGCAGGGAACTACACCCCTGGCTGAATTAATTTTTTTGTCACTGTCTCACTGAAGCTTTTCCCTTGTTATTGTTATTTCATCACCTCTAGAGAGATATGGTTGTGTACTTTGGTATGGTACTAATAATAATGGCCTAATCCAAGCTAAAAAGTGAGGTGAACATTATTCAGGGGTGTGAAAAATCTACCCCACTGAGTGACAGAGTTAAGCCGACCTAATTCCAGGTGGTGACAGCGCCAGGTTGACTAAAACATTTTTCCATTGACCTAGCTACCAACGATGAGAGAAGTTCTCCCATTGGCATAGGTAGTGTCTATGGTGAAGCGCTGCAATTGTACCACTGTGGCATTTCAAGCATAGACAAGCCCAATGTAAGACCAAATCCTTACAGGCCCAAGGCAAGTCAAATAATGGGAAAATTTGTTCACAAATAATTACTTGCTGAAAAAACTGTCAAAATTGTCAAATAGGATTTGCAACAAATTATGTGTCTGTTAGCTGTATCTAGGCAACATATTGAAAATTAAAATCACATTTTTGCTATTTTAACTCATCTTGGATGATGACGTTTACTACCAGCTTCTGATCTTTCAGGTTGCTTATCTGATGGTCTGAGGATTCAAACCTCTCCTGAAAACATTCCAGTTCTCTTTATTTGTTGGGGCCCCAAGCTTTTAGCTGCAACCTGCTCTGCTAATACAGTTTTCTGAGACTACTTGATCTCACTAATAAACCTCCCCACATTTCTCCACATGGTCAGTGACTTCCTCCTCTGCAAAATGATTGTTCGCAGCTTCAGTGGACATATTGCATGAGTGTGAGGGTGCTCTTTTCCTGAGCCTCGTGGAAGCCATTTGTTCGTTTAAGGTTGTTTGCCCCTGGTTTTCAAAAGCATTTCTGCCTGTTTTAGAATCCTGCTTTATTTTTTCAGTTTATGGCAGTCACCAAAGCTAGCCTATTCTGTGCCATTTTGTTCCCACCCTTATGCACAGTAGCACTGTTGTGAAGAGTGGAGATCTCACAGTCCCTATCCACAGCAGCATGCCAGGCTTCAAACAAACCTACTCCAAAAGTAACATATACTGGAAAAAACCCACCCGCCACTCACAACAAAAACCCTAATAAAGAGACCAACTTGGCCATCCGGTAGCTAAGTCAATGCCACCTATTAAGATATTGCGCCCAATCCTGCATATCTGACTCAGACTAACCTCCCAATGATATCTGAGAAGAGAATAATGACATTTCATCAGTAAAGAGATATAGAGTTTAAGGCCAAGAGGGACCACTAGATCACCTAGTCTGACCTCCTGTTTATCACAAGCCACTAAATCCCACCCAGTTACAGGCACTGCGCCCAATAACCGGGATCAGACTAAAGCAAGGGTAGTCATAAGCAGACCATAGGCCAAATCGAGACTGCCAGATGCTTTTGAACAGACCCCGAAATCTTTTAACTTATTATTATCATTATTATTTCATTATTTTCTCTGGAGTCTGGACCTTGACTATACCTTGACCAAAAAATTTGGACCTTGACAAAAAAATAATTGACTACCTCTGGACTAAAGTATCACAGCCCTCAGGAGACTAAATTATTGTGTGCCACAGGTTGAGAATAGGAGGAACTGAGGTGCACCAATGACCCTCGCCTCTTCAATAGCAGAAAATTGATTTGGTGAGACATAGCCAGATGAACTTAGCAAGTGCAGGTTCAGGCCCATTATGTGTGTCCAAACAGTAGGAAATACTTTTTCTTCACTTGTGAAAAAAACCATCCGCTCTGCTTGAGCCAATGTTTTATCTTAAGAATTCATTTTTGTCAACAGGATGTTCCTGTCATTGTCAAGTCCTCTAATCTTAAAAACTACTTCATGGCAATGAACGAGAATCCAACACAGAACTATCTGTTCTTTGGGGATGCACACAAATGCATGAAATAAGCCAAGTAATTCAGCCTTTGTTTTTATTTTGCACAGGGCAACACCCACACTGGCATTTTAAATCACTTCCCCGTTTCTGAGTGGTAGCCGTGTTATTCTGTATCAGCAAAAACAACGAGAAGTCCTTGTGGCACCTTAGAGACTAACAAATTTATTTGGGCATAAGCTTATTTGTTAGTCTCTAAGGTGCCACAAGGACTCCTTGTTGTTTTTCCCCATTTCTAGTGAACAAAGTAAATAAAGCAACTATATTGGTTGATTTTACATATAGTTCATCTCCCTAGTTTTCTTTTTGTATTACCAGACACACCAGTTACACGCAGACTTCCATTGTGCTTTACTCTTCTATTTCTTTTTAAGGCGAGAATCCACCTGGCACAGATTAGGATGTTATTTCTTTCTAATATGTCAAGAAATTGATAAGGATGCATTGTGCCTGTGAGAGGACGTGACATGTCTTCACTTGATTGATAACATAATTCACTTTATTATAAGGATAATAATAAAATAAAATAATAAAAACAGGGAAACTCATTAGCTTTCTTACACCCACGTGACATCTGTGGATTTACCTACAGTCCAAGCTCTGTGACTTATTGCTTTCGTGTCCAAGCCTGTATCCCTCCCAAGATATTTTAGAAACACAAATGTAATATAAGCCCTATAACATCTACATTATATCTTGATTCAGCAAGGTACTTTGATCTATGCATAACTTTAAGCATGAGTAGTTCTAACAGTGATATCGCTGGGACTGCACATGCGCTTAAATTTATGCATGCGCTCAAGTACATTGCTGAATTGAGGCCTAGGTAAAGAGAGATCTAGTGTCATGAGCGCAGCATTGGATCCAGGAAAGGAAAAAATGTGTCCTCTTGCTTACACTGATGGCTATCTGTGTACTGAGACAAGTCAAAACCTCTCTTCCTTACTCTTTGAAAGAGGGGTAACAATCAGGGTACTAGATTCAGAGTAGCAGCCGTGTTAGTCTGTATTCGCAAAAAGAAAAGGAGTACTTGTGGCACCTTAGAGACTAACCAATTTATTTGCACATAAGCTTTCGTGAGCTACAGCTCACTTCAGGGTATTGTGAGGATTAGTCAATGTCTTTAAAGTACTTTGAACAACCGTGCTAAGTGTCAATAATCATTATTACCTAGCAGTGTCTTTGATGTGTACCTGACAAATTCTAGCTTCAGCCTGGGTTAGATTCTGAGGGGATCCAGCACCAAGCTGGTACACCTCCAGGAATGGGCAGAACTGACTAGGAAAAGGCAAAACAAAGGCATTCCCTAGGCAGCCTCTGCTATCACTGCTTTTGTATAATATGGCACCGAACATATACATTAAAAGATCATTAAGATTGCAGAATCAAGCCCTTAAAAGTTAGAAAATGCCAGAAGCTTGCTTGTGTGTATTCATTGTGACGCAGTCTTTAACAATATAGTCAGATACTATTTTTTCCACAGGACCCTTGTCTTATACAGTGAATGGGAAGTTATTCAATATTTCTTTATATCCTTCTGATTCAATATGTGGCTCTAGATTTTATGTACCACAAACCATACAAATCTGCATCAAATACAGAATTGTTAATTTCTGCCTTGTTGTTCTCTATTGTGCTCTCATAATTGTATCTAAGGGCTTCACAGATATAATTAATTTATCTTCACAACATCTCTGTGAGGTGAGTTGTTACCATCCTCATTTTACAGTTGGGGAACTGAGGCACAGAGACCAAAATTATCAGAAGTGCCCACTAATTTTGTGTGCCCTAGGGCATGATTTCTCAGAGTACTTAGTCATTTTACAGCACTTTATGTGTTCAAACACAGCTCCAGCCAACTTCAGTTGCAATTATGTGCTTTCAGCACTTCTGCAAGTCTGATCCCGGGTGTCTTAAAAACCAGACACCCAGAAAATGAACGTACAACTAGTGGCCAACTGGGAACATTATTGTTTCAGTGACTTGTCAAAAATCACATAAAACACTGTGGCAATGGCAGGGATAGAATCCATTTCTCCAGAGCGGCCTTCAACTTGCAAAATCATAAGACCATCATTTCTTTTCCTGCAATCCCTTCCTGATTCATTATAAACCTAATTTCTGCAACCAACAGGGGCTCTACAGACAACTGCCTTCTGCATTACACAACTCTAATTCATTCCCTGAGCATTGTCATCCTGTGCACTAAATGAGGGAGGGGTCCTATAGAAAAAATAGTAAGTGATCATATAATTAAAGACTGCATAATAATGCATACACACAACGGGGCCAAATTAAGGTTGCACAGGCAACTTTAATTCTGGCATTTCCAAATTTTTCAGTGTTTGACTTTGCAACTTTAATGTTCTTTTAACATAGCAGGGTTTTTTTCTTTTCTTTTTTAGGGGTGGGGAGGTGCAGTTTCCTTATCAAAAACAGAACCCCCTCCCCAGTAAATTACATCATGTGGAACCATATTGACCACTAACTTGGGTCTTCAGCAGAATTCAGACATTGATATCGACACCACCAGCTTCTACAGGTTGAACTAATGGAGTAACTGGAAGCAATAGGCCATTATCTCTTACGTGGCCCAGCCACTAGGGGGATGACACACAAATTGTGCTAGTGGGTTTCACAGATGGTTGTTGATAGTAAAGGAATATAAAGGTCAGGATTCCTCTTCAGTTCCAGGTTCTGGAGGGGAATGTGCTCTGGAATGTGCTTCTTCTTCTCCTGTGCTTCCAGCCTGTTTGTGTTCCCCTCTGCTCCTATCAACCACCCTGACTCCTGCCCCCTCCTCTCCTATCCAGTCTCTTGGCTCCCGCCCTCCATCACTCCTGTCTAACCTCTGCACTAGTTCTTGTGCCCTAGTCCCTGTCCCCCCATGCTTCCTTTCATCTGATCCTCCCCAGCCTCTGGCTCCTGCAGCACTACCATTTGTCCTTCTCTGTATTCCAGTCAAGCTATTTCTTCCTCCTTCTCTAAGCTTCGTGGGCTCCAGCAAGCACTGCATGTACAGGAGAGACAGTCTCTTCGCTTTCAGTTCCTGCACCTGGGTCCACAGCGGTGCCTGGCGATAAAGAGCGCCAATATACACTGCTTATCCCCTACAGCTCCAGAATGGAGCATGCTCAGTATAGACAGAATATTTGGAGAGTTTAGCTGCCAAACACATCTCCACTGAGCACATGTGAATTGAGATATTTTGGAGGCTTATAACTTGTCCAGGTTGGAGCAGCTTCTCATAATAACAGCAAAAGGCATATCCCTGACACTGGGCAAATCCTCCTGCCAAATTTCAAGTCTCTGCTTCACCATGAACTATTTTATATTTTAGCTGAAACTTCTCTTCGCTTTCCTTCCCCCCACCTAATCCTGCAAAAAATCAGCCTGGAGCAGAAATTTAGCATGGGAATTTACAGCCCAAACTGTTAAAGTTTGGCAGAATCATACATAACTGAAAAAGGGTTTTATATTGGAAGTGCTAAGCTACTTTAAATATAGGCAGTGCGGTCAGCTCTGCTTACAGTACAGTGACTCTCTCAGTGGAACCCCTGAGGGAGGACAGTAGTATAGATATTGCTTGCTCTTCCCGTGAATGCTCCCCAGAATAATCTGCACATCTTGTGTCCAGTCAGGGGAATCAAACCCAGAAACTGGAAATAAACCAGTTCAATTTTCCACTTTTCTCTGCAGCTCAGTTTTTATTCTCATTCACCATCATGGTGAATGTCTGAGAATATACATTTTGTTCTACAGAGTCAGAGATGTGAAATGTAAGAACTGAACTGAAGTACTAACGGGGACATTTTGAAGTAAGATATAAATTGTAGCTCTACAGAAAATGACTTCACCACACAGACTACTTCCCTTAATGGCTACCTTTGCAATCGGTGTAATCCACCCCAGTGCACATGTATAGAAAGATGCTAGAATGTGCACAGAAAATACTCATGACACTTATTTACATCCTATTTCACATTAGACTGAAGTTGCCAGCCTACACCCTTGAGCATAAGCAAACTTATCTCTAGCCTTGATCAAGAAACATATGACACAATCTAAACTGTTTAATAAAGTTTCTTGGAAAAGCAAGATCCCAGATATAGAAAGGGGAAAAACACACTTCCAGCTGCAGGCTGGAGTGGAAATGTTTACATTAGCTTCCAGTCCTGAACAGTTTTTACCAAAAGCTTTCGTTTCAATACTAATGTGTCTTGTACAAGTGATATGGGTTAGGAAGTCTTTACTAAAGTTGTGCAGACCATGTGAAGATGAGATTGCAATTCAACTGATCTTGGTTGCAGGGATTAAATATATATTTTATTTTTAAATGTCCAAGCATATATTAAAAAAAGAAGACTGTGCACACATGAACACACCCAAAGTGTTCAGTGTATTCCAAGAGCTCAGAAAACATCTGCAAGCTTGAAGTGCATTCTCAGTACTAATGACATTCATTCCAGTTTCATGTTCAAAGGTCTTCACGCAAATTAATAGTGAAAGTATCAACACCCCAAATTTACAGATTAAAAAGGAAAATGAGTCAGAGGGGACATGCTCAAGGCTGCAGAGGGAGTCAGTGTTGGGTGTGGGATTAGACTTTAGGAGTTTCTGGCTACCGACCTCAGCTCACACAGAAAGACCTCCTTCTCTCTAAGGGCTTGTTTACCTGTGTGTACACAAGTTTTGTGTGCTCAGTTTTAGCAGTCACTTTCAAAAAGAGACCCTCTCACCTTAAGTTGAAGCACAACATACTCATCTAGTATGAAGGAAGATTAAAAAAGAATCTAGGGAGAAATCCTGGCTCCACTGAAGTCAGTGACAGAATCCATAGACTTCAATGGAGCCAGTATATCCATTTAAGATATCACATTGCAGTCTTGGGCATAACTTTTGGGGAAACTTGAACATCAAGCTAAATACTATAGGCCAAGCTTTTCAAAAGTGACTAGTGATATTGGGTGCTTAATTTGGAGGTCCAAATTAAGGCATCTTAAGGAAGTGCAATTTTTAGAAGCTGGGTGCACAACAATTTTTGAAAAATCAGGCCCTGGTAATGACTCTCAAGATGGGCCCTTAAGGGTTGAGGTACCCAAAATCACCTAAAAGTTTTGAAAATATCTGCTTAAATCAATAAGAGCAGCCACCACAGGAAAGGCATTATTAGGTCCTGAGATACAGCAGACAGCCTCTTAAAGATAACTGAGCCATTCTGAAAAAAATATCTGTCAACCATTCCTTTTCATCACCCCAATCACATTTTAATGTAACAAATACAATAATCCACTAGTTGATTTTATAAGAGGTGTCCACTGAAATATACTGAGGAGAAGAAATAATGTTTTATTTCACCAACCACACATTAACCTTACAACAGGCATACTTGAGTGGCTGAAATAAGGAAAACAAAGGCAGATCTAAACACAAAGCTGAACTCTTGGCAAGTTTGGATCTGTCATCCTTTCCAAACCAGTGATAATTAGTGCCTGTGCCTATGCTGTTTCAGAGACTTTGTGTTCAATGTTTGAGCATGTCTGCCTAAAATAGATAACATCAGCCACTGAAATATGACATGAGGTTAATATGAGAGTATGGCTTTGATTAAATGAAACATCATTTTTCTTTCCTTCAGTATATTTTAGGGGATATCCCTTACATTAAACTAATTTATTATTACATACTTATTTGACTTACTCAATATCAAGTACTGTTTCAAGAGAAAAACTTTTCTTAAAAAGATCTACTATAAATATCAGGATTTTACAGCATCATGGGCCACACAAGGCCAAGGATGCCTTGATTTAAAAAAATAATTAAAATCCCAATGCCACAGAAGCTTCCTTGAACCTGAGTGTTAATGCTCACATGCACTTTCCATTTCAAACAAGCCATCATGCATAATGATCCTGGTACCCACACTGAGATTTAAAACAGAGCAGCACAAAACTCATGTGTACTGGATACATTGGTGTATGAAGCTTAGCACTGCAAAGTAAATGCAACAATACCAAGTCTCAGGTAAAGGTAGAGTATGTGCCCTTTCATAATGAAAGGGTTTAGAAATAATTTAATGTTGTGATGTGATAGACATTCTGGGCTAGACCTTTCATTCCAGCCAAACTACTCTTGCCAAAGGACGGAGTTGGAGGGTGAGAAAGTGGCTCAAAGTCACCTTTACGCTCTCTTGATTCTGAAACCAGCGAAGGCCTAGTCAGTCCCCAGGACAAATAAGAGCAGCCTCAAGGTTACTCTAAATTACACCTGACAGCCCACATCCTGAAGGAACTATTCTGGCAATGGGGTGAAAGGATGCCTGCACAAGGAGCTGTGGGCAGGGGTGGCACAGGAGCTGCTATGGAGTCTCTCCAACACCTGAGGATTTCTCCACACCAGGGAGAACTAATGCTCAGGGAACTGGATTCACCAATTTTCTGTCTGCTTAATACTACTGGAGAAGAACACAGCAGCCAGGGCAGGGGGCCATCTTATTTACCTGATGCAAGTAGGCCTAACTCTGCTAACGTAATTACACAATGTAAAATTAACACAAGTTTGGAACCAGGGCCAAAGGGAGTTTTCAAAGGCGGCCTAATTGAGGCCTTGTCACCAAAAACTGCCTTAGTTTAGTAGCAAGAGCATACACACTACAATGGGACTTTTGTCGTGAAAAATGCCCAGTTTGGTGACAAAAAGCTTCCACCCCTTCAAGAGACTTGTCTTTTTCCTTCCCTTTAATGTCAACAAAGAGCCAGTGTAGACACTGCTGATTGTTTTGTCCACAGAACTGGCTTCCACCAGTGTCCCACAATGCCTGCCCTGATTGCTCTGCTCAGTGTTTTGATCTCTGCTGCCCTGCAGGCATGCGCCCCTCCCCTTTCAAAGCTCCAGGAAGTATCTGACAGCTGAGTGTGCTGCTCCGTTTGGGGAGCAAACAAAGAGCAAATCATTGGAATGCTCTTTTCCTGCCCTGCACTAGGAACACAGTAGAAGGCAGACTGCTGCTGCAGGGGGAAGGGGACACACTGCTGTGCTGCTTTGCCATTTCTCAACATGAAGAGCTCACAGAGCTATTCATGATGCTGCTCTTGACAGCTGAGGGGGCTGTGGGAGAATTCGGAGAGAATCCCAAGATGTGCAGTGTTCTTCCCCACAACACTGCACTGTGGGATACATGCCCACTGTGCATTGCTCACCCTGTCGATGATGGCGTCCCCAATGTGGATGTGATCTGTGGACAGAGGGAGCAAGTGTGAACACCCTTTGGCGATTTTTGTTTGGTCGCCTTTTGGGTGTCGACATAAGTTTTGTCAACAAAACTTGGTACTGTAGACAAGCCCTAAGTTAGGCACCAAACTGCCATTGACTTTCAGTGGGGTTGGGCATCCAACTCCCTTCAATCCCTTTGAAAATTCCAGCCACTGTCTTTTTGAGAACAGCTTAACAGGCTGCAGATGAACTGTATGATAAGCACAGGTTGGACAAGTAACATAAGCTACGCTAAATTACAGACTGACCTCAAGTTCTCCCCAGTAAAATCAATTTACAAAAGTATTGTAAAATGGCTAAATTTCATGCATTAGTGTTAAAAGGTTCTCTAAATTGTAGTCATTGCACAAATTTGGAAATTTGCATCTAGATCATTTGAGGATTTCCACATGAATGTTAGAGATGTGTGTGTTTTAATTGTGAGTGTGTCTGGTCAATTTTATGAAGTACAAGTCTGTTCTAAAGCTCCTTGAAGTCAAAGGCTTTGGACCAGGTGCTAAATAAATGGGGTGAGACTCTGGCCCTACTGAAATCAATGAGAATGTTCCCACTGACTTCAGTATGACCAAGATTTCACCCTAAATCTCTTGGTTCTAAAAAATTAAATCACCTTGACTTAAATATTACCAAAAAAAAAATTCTTTTACACACTAATGGATTTTTGACTCAAAGAATAATGTGTTATATAATGAGGTGATGCTTGTAAAAAATACAGAAGTTAGGTAATTGCTGTGGCAGATTGTGACAATTCTATCATCATCAAATTATACTTCTCTCTCTAAATGCTGAAACCATCCATGTAAAAGTAGACATATAATTCCAGTTACTGTAGTATCTAGGTATTGAAACTACTGAATTACTTTAAAAAAAAAAACAATTAGCAAAATGGAGGAAATTTCAGGTAAAATAAGTTAGGAATAAAAAATAATTAAATAAAAACAGGAGCTATAAACTTTTTTAAAAAATTTCTTTGGACTTCAAACAAATGCAAAAGCTTGTTTGCTGAAGCTCTACTATAGACTTGCATAATGACAGGTTTCAGAGTAGCAGCCGTGTTAGTCTGTATTCGCAAAAAGAAAAGGAGGACTTGTGGCACCTTAGAGACTAACACATTTATTTGAGCATAAGCTTTCGTGAGCTACAGCTTCGATGAAGTGAGCTGTAGCTCACGAAAGCTTATGCTCAAATAAATTTGTTAGTCTCTAAGGTGCCACAAGTACTCCTTTTCTTTTTACTATAGACTTGTTTCAAGTGCAAATGTTCTTGCTGATAGTGTGAACAGGCTGTTGTTCCTGACTTTAGGGTTTGTTTTTTTTAAACTTTGTCTCCTAGATCTCATCTCTGAGACCCCCAACTTTTTCATACTCAGTTCCTGACAGTAGCTTTATACTGTATGTAGCGTTCTTTGTTTTTAAACAGCCCATGTTATTTTTTGTGCATGTAGGATACAGTATAGAACAGAAACCAACAGCACATTACAACAGAGGAAGTACCTGTTTGTTCTGGTGCAAATAGTCTGAATCTACATTTGAAAGACTGGAGCAGATAGTTTGAACCTTAGTGCCTCTTATCAAAAGAGCTGCATCTGGCTTTCCCAGATGGTGAACAGGAAATTACAGATACACACTGAACTATAGTATATGTAAAACAAGAGAACAAAGCTTTCCTATTGGCTTCTTGAGCCTCACGCTGTTGCTGAGCAAACATTAATACAAATGC
The DNA here is from genome assembly GCF_015237465.2 of Chelonia mydas. Lineage (NCBI taxonomy): Eukaryota > Metazoa > Chordata > Testudines > Cheloniidae > Chelonia > Chelonia mydas. The sequence goes on along the minus strand of NC_051245.2, from coordinate 56,847,568 downwards.
TTGACGTTACCATTGGCTCAAACTATAGCTTCTTTGTTGGGAGACAGACAGGCAACAAATGCAGTTTACTTTTAAGGTTCAACACACCGCACATCATCAACATGTGCAGCACAGTGTCAGTCCCTTTCTGCCCTCTGCAGTAGAAAGAAAACATTAAGAATAGTGCAAGTGATATGAAAAAGTGACTTTCATAAATATTTTATAGTCAAAATGACAAAGTGCAATTTGTTAAAGCCTGGATGTTACTAATGTACACTGTACTAATGTGCCAGCAGTTTATTAAAATATTATTTTTTTAGAAAACTGTACTTTATTACCGAGCACTGGCATTCTGCAGAAATCATCATACAATTTTGCTGGTTACTCCTGCTGAGCCTCCCAAAATATGTTGGACCAGATCATCAACTTTCTGAGAGGAGGAGTGGCATTTGGCCCAGTCGTGGGCTGGACGGGAAGCCCTTAGCGAGCATTACTACAAAGAAGGAGTAGTACAGAAGAACTGAATCTCCACTGTGACTGCACTTCCATTAGTGCTCTGAGATCCACCGGGCAGCCCCATAGATTTTAGGACATCACAGGCTGAGAGAACTATACTCTTTTTGTGGTAAACCTCACTCACCACATGATAATGTATAATGATTTTCCACCAAACATTAGCTGTCACACAGGTTATTTTACATGAGGGCATGATCCCTACACAAAAAGCAACAGCAGCAAGGACATGAACGGAGATGTGCATCTCGGTGTCTAAGTTAACAAGCCCTAGCATTCAATTTATCCTAGTTACCAAAAAAAAAAAAAATATTAAAGAAAAACAAAACCTGCATACAATATCTATTTAAATCATCCCATAATGCCACAAAACCAAATCTTTTGTTCTGAAAAAGAACTTCCCATAAAACTGTCACATTAATTTTGTAAAAAGTTGGGACTTTCCCTAAATCCAACTTTTGCTTAGTACAATACCTACTTGTTTCTTTGGTTTTCACTTAACTACTTGTACCCGACAGCAAGTTCAGCCAATATCTATACAGTATGGGTAGGGGATTTTCTCTGGAATGCATACTGCTTGGGTGTGCCAACAGTTTATGGGTCAAAGTAAACGGATTTCAGATGAATCATAAAAGTTGCCCACAAATCTCCAGTCTAAAACAGCTGTGGAATGAATATGTAACCCTCAAAAAGAAAAGGAGTACTTGTGGCACCTTAGAGACTAACCAATTTATTTGAGCATAAGCTTTCGTGAGCTACAGCTCACTTCATCGGATGCATACTGTGGAAAGTGTAGAAGATCTTTTTATACACACAAAGGTATTTTTTCATGCTTTGTGTGTATAAAAAGATCTTCTACACTTTCCACAGTATGCATCCGATGAAGTGAGCTGTAGCTCACGAAAGCTTATGCTCAAATAAATTGGTTAGTCTCTAAGGTGCCACAAGTACTCCTTTTCTTTTTGCGAATACAGACTAACACGGCTGTTACTCTGAAACCTATGTAACCCTCTTTACTCAACTACATTTTGAGACTTCTGTAATCTAACACTGCTTCCCAGAATGCAACTCATTTACAGTTAAAAGAAAAGGAGGACTTGTGGCACCTTAGAGACTAACACATTTATTTGAGCATAAGCTTTCATGAGCTACAGCTCACTTCATCGGATGCATCACGAAAGCTTATGCTCAAATAAATTTATTAGTCTCTAAGGTGCCAAGTACTCCTTTTCTTTTTGCGGCTACAGACTAACACGGCTGCTACTCTGAAACCTGTAATTTACAGTTGCCTCATTTGGTTCAGAACTGTAAGAGTAATCTGGTTCAAGTAACTTTCCTCTAATCACCATGATAAAAAAAATTGATATAAAAGAGCCTGATTCCTCTCTCATTTATATTTTATAAATTGCTATTAACTAAATTTTACTATTAATTACATTGGCAGTTACCCTGGCATTTGGTGGTTAGACCAGTTTAAAATGAGCATAAATGAGATCAGTCAGGCCCCCAAGCATTTTTCACTCTAATTTGCAAAGCAGCAGGACAATTAACTCCTTAAGTATAATAAAGGCAGACAAAACCCTGGATCCAAGACTAAAGTGTGACACTTAATTGTAAAGTGTTTTACAATTGCATTTTTCCTGGACTACATGCAATGGAAATAACCCACTTACCCATTACCCAGTTTTATTTTATTTCGGTTTCTTTTAATGAACAAAAAGAGCTAAGAAAAAAAATCATACAAACAAAAAAGTAACTACTCCTGGAGCAGTCTAAATGAAAAGGTAAGAACCAGAAAGGGATATCTTATCCCTTATCCACAGGTGGATCAAACCAAAGTCTTCAGTTTAATAATCATACTTTTCATAACTTTTTAAGCAAAAATCCCTATTTATGTCAATGGAGTTTTCTTCTAAAAATTGGATGGTGTGCTTTGGCCTGTATCATGGGCTATATATTGCCACACTTACATTAAGTAGTGCATTACTCCTCTAATAGCCCCATGTTAACCAAGGGGGCTAACTCACAGAGAAAATTACTACTCAATATTACTACCTGAAGAAGAGCTCTGTGTAGCTCAAAAGCTTGTCTCTCTCACCAACAGAAGTTGGTCCAGTAAAAAACAACACTGCACCCACCTTATCTACTCAATATGAGAAAGGGTAGAAGAATCTGAAACACAGAAAACAGAAACAAACAAATGAAGTAAAGAGCCAGGATATTGCTTTGAAATGTTAAAGAACAGGCTTCTTAGAAGATTCATTTTGAGTAAGTATTCACACGAACATCCTTGTCAATAAGTTAGTCGTTTTATTGTGCAACAAGGGAAAAAGCAAGTTTCCTTGTTTACCTCTACCATAGATGCTGTTTATGTACAGATCAACTGCAAGAGGGAAAAAAAACCCAACAACTTAACAATGCTCTGCTTTTCCCTAATGAATCAGATCCCAAATCCTCAGCTAGGGTATTACAACTCAGTCCTCTGTATTTCAATCTTCTCATTATATCACCTACAAAACCTTTCACTAATGCGTTTTACATTGAGGGTTTTCTTCTTTGAAACAAAATACCAAGAAGGCATCAACACAATATGGGTATTAGAGACCCACTGTCCAAAGAAAATAAAAGATTCTTTATTAACACACATACTCATGCACTTTAGCCCTGTACTGGGAAACTTTCCAGTGAGCAGCAATTATGGGAAAATATTACCCAAGGAAAAACACAAACACAGAACAGTACTTTTGAAAGACTGCTGTTGGCATTTTCATTAATCTCTTTGGTACTGCCTTGATCTCATTTTCAGAGTAATGAACGTATCTATCCACCTACCTCAGGGTTTTGCACTTCTGCCCATCAGTGCAGAATCCAAATGCCTTTCACATAAAATAAATTGACAATAACAATGTCCTTAGTAGATTTCATGGAATCCCTGACTCTTCTTAATGGTTTAAGCTGTGCTCGGGATAGATTGGGTTTTTTGCTTTGTTTTTGTTTTTTTAATTTTAGGACTGGGATAGGGAGAGCAGAGGAATGCACCTTATGCTCTGAATGCCATTTTGGTTATGATGAAGCAGTAGGGTCTTAGTCTTACTCCGTTTCTTACAGGTGGGTCTTGTGAACCTGTTGCACTAATTCACCAGCCACCTACAACTCAGGTACTGACTGATCTATAAAGTCTTGCATGGCTTGAGTCATGGCTATGTCATTCCACAGATGCTGCACTGGCTTATCTCTTTTCTTAAATATGTGCTGGACGTATAGCTTAGGGGAAGGGAATCCCCTTTCCTTTTGCTTCTATTTAGATAAGAAGCAAACCTTGTACGTACACATTTTCATTTGTGTCCTGAAACATGTTAGAAAGGGAACGTTATAAAATTAAATTAGAATTTTAATGAATGATACTACTGTTGTTGGCATCTACTGTTCTTTCCCCACCCATGTCATTAATTAGAAATAGCTATGAAATGAAGAGCTATTATTTAAGGTTATTTTTGTGACATTTCTTAATTTTGTATTCCTTACATGATCCCATGTTCAAGAAAATTGTTCCCTGCTGCTGTCTTTTATGACAGACACATTTGTCTTTTGATTACTGCACTGCTATCTATCTGCTCTTCACATGGAGCATTTTAATATAAGTATAGGCTGGAAAAGGACACGTTTCCATATGCAAACTGTTAAACATTAAATCAAGCTCACCTTCACTGTCTGCAACCAGAAAGGAATTTAAATTAAAAAAAAAAAAAAGAAAAGAAAAGAGGAATTATCAGGCCACAGGGCTCTCGTTGCTTTTTTCTCCAACACTGAACTTAGCACCTTCACTTTTGTTATTTGAATGTTTTGTCTCACTTGCTAAGATCTCTGTTGGCTGTAGTATTATAAATGCTAGAAAAGTGTGCTGAAAACTATTGCTTTGCAATCCTTATGTTGAACATGGTGACCCTGTCTATACTCTCCTAACTCTTACAACTGCTTGTGAAAGCCAGTTTGATAAAGCTGTGTTCCTTTTTTAGAGGTGTCATGACTGTGCTAGGGTTTTAAATGTCTGGTTTTGTCACACAGACAGGACATATATGGGGCTGTGTCTGAGCCCCTTGGAATCAGGTTCCCAAAAGTGCAGCCGGCTGTAGTGATAAACACAGCCTGTGCCCATATGCTTCCTGTAACTGAAGGGAGAGGGCAAAACTGACCTGCTGTAGGATACGGTAATATGCTGTGGTGGTAGAGCTCAAGCAATCTCTATGAGTCCTTTCAGGGAGTACAGAAAAATACATGTATTTATACACACTGCTCTGGCTCATAGCACGTTGCCAGTACAGATGTCAGAATCGAAGACTTTGAATATACCTTCCCTATAGGTCAAGTTGACTGGATGGTTCAAACACTAAGGGAAGATCAGGTTCAACTACTTGCTTCACCACAGATCTCCTGTGTGATCTTGGGTAAGTCACACAGTATCTCTGTGCCTCAGTTCCCAGCTGTGAAATGGGGACAATAGCACAGCCGAACCTCACAAGGGAGTTGTGAGGATAAATACATTAAAGATTGTGACGTGCTTCGAGATCTACTGAAAAGCGTTACATAATTATTACTATAAGTCCACTTCACCACACCAAGTGAGGGTCATTCCAAATGGGTTGGTTCTCTTTCAGAGAATAGGTTGGACTTTTGGAATGCATCTGTGCAATCCTATTTTAACCCAGTTCAAGGCTGTGTGGTGGCAACAGGTTTTCTTCTGCTAATTATGGATCACAAGTTAGCAGAGACTATTCTGTTTATTTCTCTGGTCACTAGAATGGGAACTGAATATAAATTATACGTGAAACCAAAGCATATGTCTACACTGCATTATAATTCCAGGTTGTGGGACCTGGGCTTGTGGAATCAGTGTTCCCAGGCCTACGCTTGATCATCCACACTGCATTGTGAACCTCACAGCTATGCTAATGCATCCATACTGCACTATACGGACCTTCTGACTTGGATCTGCGGCTTGAGCTGTGCCCACGCTGCAAAATGACAGGGCTTGGACCTGAGTTTCAGTGGGACTCAGGCACTGACTCATCATGGGGGGAGGGATAGCTCAGTGGTTTGAGCATTAGCCTGTTAAACCCAGGGTTGTGAGTTCAATCCTTGAGGGGGCCATTTAGGGGTCTAGGGCAAAAATTGGGTTTTGGTCCTGGTTTGAGCAGGAGGTTGGACAAGATGACCTTGAGGTCTCTTCCAACCCTGATATTCTATGATTCATCCCCCTAGCAGGGCCCTAGGATCCCATCCTGAGTGCTTCCTGACCCTAGACAGACTGATTTGTGTATGGATTGGAGTGGGGATTGGGCTCAAACCTGAGTCAGAACCCAGGCTTAATGTGTAGTGAAGACATAACCTAAGAAGCCCTCCCCATGTGTACTGGCTCCACCTCCTGCAACATGTTCTATGCGGGTTGATCCCTGGTCCAGCAAAATCCCCAATGAAGTCAATGGGTCTCTGCATGGGTGCAGGGATCCAGAAAGAGACTCAGTCAGATATGTTTCAGAGTAACAGCCGTGTTAGTCTGTATTTGCAAAAAAAAAAAAAAGGAGTACTTGTGGCACCTTAGAGACTAACCAATATGGAGTCATGACATAATTCAGGGTGAAACCACTATCCATAAAGATCTTATATTACAACCTTTCAAAATTAAATGTTTTGTCTTATTCAGTATCTAAAACTAAGTGGGGCTTTCACCCTTTAAAAATATCCTTTTCTCCATTTGCGCTCTTCAAAATTCCATTACCACAATAAGCTAACTTTTTCAAAACACAGTAGGGGCACAACCCACTGATTCATGCCTGTTTCTGATGTGCTAACATTTGCTTAGCATGAACAGTAAATATTAACAAAAATATAAAAAGTTCTCAGAAAGAATTAATTTTTCTTCATTGAAAACATACACTAGTAATGAAGGGATAAATAAAAGGTAATTAAAATGGTCAAATTTAGCAGATATCTTTACATTAGCCTTAGCAGTGGGTAGCAGAACATGCAACTTTAATGAAGATACTGGAGGAATTAAGGCAATCGTATACAAACAAGTGCACGTAGCTGGCAAGGTTCTGTCCTCTGTTAACATATGCTATGTGGGGGAACATAGGGTAGACTTTGGCCCAGGAATATTAGACATTGACTGTCAAGAGTTAAACACACACTGATTCATGCAAATATAGCTATTACATTTTGACATATATTTGGCACTATATAATTTACAGATGTGAAGTCATATCAGTGAATTACAAGAAATCAAATAAGAATTATAGATTTCCTTTCACTACTGTTTCAACCTCAGCAGCTCATCTGGCACTTGGCTTTGGAACCAGAAACTTGGGTGTTGCTCAGTTGTGTGAGCACCACTTGCATGAACAGCGCTTCAGCTGCTCCAATGGCAATTTGAAGAGAAAGGAGAGCAACAATGGAAGACGGTGGGACAAAAGGAGCAAAAGGAAGAGGGAAAAAAAGAGGGAATATGCTCCGGAGAAGGGTGCAGATGAATGTACCATATAAAACAAAGGACAGACATTTTGAGTAGGAGAATTATAAGTCCATTTGTGGGTTTGGTGACTATATAAACCATAGAAGTTTTCCTCTTTATATGTCTGTCACCACAACACTGATGGGAGTAGAGCCCCAGAATTGTCTCCTACTATGCATTCTACTGAACTCTGCCAACAACTAGATGGACTCACAGGCTCAGTGTACTTACATTCTGGAGCTATGCAGAATATAGCATGCAAATAAAACCATGCTCTCCCTATTGTATTCTCCTCCACAGTCCCCTTGCTATGCCAAGACTCTCTCCTCCTCACCTTTGCTTAGGTGTTTCCTACTATGCTTTCTATTGAACTCTACCAAGAACTAGATGGACTCACAGGCTCACTGTACTTATATTCTGGAGCTATGCACTTGACCCACTACTGAGGCAGTTCCTAGAACTTTATTGAGGACTCTCTTCTTCACAGATAACAGCACAACTGGCCTTGCATGCTATACACTATGGGGGATACCCCATATCCTGTGCCAGGCCCAAGTATAGGGACTCGGATCAGAGGAAATCTATGGAGGTTAAGAGGAGGAATCTCTCCCCTAGACTGGTGTTTCTCAACATTTTTGATACCAGAGACAGGCTTGCTGCCTTCCTAAACTATATCAGGGAAATCTCAGGGACCGAGAAGGAAGCTGCCATGGACCGGCACCGGTCCAAGGACCGGTCACTGTGAAACATTTTTCTAGACAACAGAACAGAAGGACAGCCACGCTGTTCCTGCCCCATAAGCTCAGAGCTCTAACAGCCTCTGTACTGCTTGTGGCCTTCCCTGTCTATGAGGGAAGAATAGCCACTGGGTCTGCAGAGCCATAGATCCATCAAACCTGCCCCCAAAATTTCTGCTTGGATGGGCCCTCAGTGACTATGGGCGAGAGGGCAGTATTCTCCCTTAAAAGAGGAATTTTAGTTGGCAATTTTGTATAGAGCTTACTTTTATCATTATTTATTATTTGTATTGTGGTAGCATCTAGAGCCCCATTCATACACTGTTGTACAAACACAGAACAGAAAGATGATCTCTGCTACCACGAAGCTTACATATTAGTAAAAAAAAGAAAACTTTGCCCTTGAGGTCTTGCATTGTTCACTACCTCATATGGCCAAAAATATAATATAATAAATCCTTCACTCTCTATACTCCACACATCATTCTTTACATGCTTGGCTAAATCTCTCCTAGACATGGCAATTCAATAGCTTTAAGTGAGGAGAGACTGCAGGAAGGGAGGAAAACCCATGACAGAGCGCAAACCCAGCAGCAGAAACAAGAAGTGAGAGTGTCACCTACAATGAAGAAGAGAAGAGACAGACAGCTTCGCAGAGCAGGAGTAAACAGGTGAGACGCTAAGGAATGTTGTGTGTGTAATTTGCTGTGTTAGCAGAAACGGCAGTTATGATGGAAGGAAAAAATACAGAAATATTTTCATGTACTCCTGCTGAACTGGAAGAAGACTTCTTATTCCCAGCTCTTCTAGGATAATGCAGTCTAATAAACAAATAATGCCAATTTGCATTTATACAGCAACTCTCTTCTGAGGATCTCGAAGCAATTTACAATTAAATACAAATATACATTTTTTAAACTTCAATGATGCTAACCTGATTCAATGTGAAAAAAGTAAGTATAATACAGCTATTGCTCATGGCTCAGACCCAGAAAGATTACAGCATTATCAGCCTTATATCTGAAACAGACTGGTATGGTGGATGCTTCGCATATCTGGCACATGTTAACTTTTCACTGATTTCAGAACAAGGTGAAAATGGCTAGGTATCAACAAAGTTGTTGGTTCTAGCTCAAATTCTTCATGCTTTGAGACCTGTGACTCTGAGACACCAACTCTCACTTCATCTTATACCATGGCACCAAGAACACGCGAACCGCCCAAGCTGAAGTTGAAGTCAAAGAGATTAGTGTCATAAGTGCTCAGCAACGCAAGAGTTGTACACTTGGGCCAATACTGTCTCCTTCTAAAAACAACAACAACTCAAGTGTAGTCAACATTTTTACGGAGGAAATGAGTGCAGGTGTAGTGTTGCAAGTTACTTCCACGTGTCTCCATTCTTTCAGGTATTCCATGCAAATATCCATTCTCCCTGACCCTATGAACATGTCAGTAAGACTTCTTATGTGAGCTACATGAAAAAGGGGCGCTTGAGGAAATGAAAGGGATCAAACCCAGTTTAAAAAAAAAATGATTCACTTTATTTTTTTTTTTAAACAATTTCAGGATACGGTGGCTGTATGTAAGTAAAAGGAATACTAGTGGGTATATTTGCAAAATTTTAGCATGTTGTGAATTAGAACTGATCCAAAAGCCAAATTGGTAACATTAGTGACAAAAGTTCCTGATGGAAAGGTATAACTTTTTTTACACCAGCTAGGAATCAGGTGAATATATTTGTATTATTTGTCTAGTTTTCCCTCCTGCATGTACATTGTGGTAGAGGCTTGGGCCTCTTTTGTTTTTGTTTTTAATCTTATCATGAGCCCTCCATGCCCTGGGGGCTTGGAAGTCTGTGTTGATTTACATTGTCTGCTGACCTACTGGCAAGTCATGCTGGCTTGTGTAATTATTGGGGTACCTCTATTTTCACTGGGGTGGCAGGAAAGGTTACAAATACCCTCAGTACAGAGGTTTAAACAGTTGCAGTTCAAAGTAAGCAGTAATAGTTCCTGGGTCCCTGGCAGTCCAATTGAGAGGCAGGACTTTTCCTGCCTAGTGCCTGGAGTGCCCTCTCCAGTCCAGTCTTCACTCAGGCAAATAAGCATTTGTGGGTTTCCAAGCCAGGCTCAGTAAGTGTCTCTCACTGGTGCCCCTTTGCACTGGTTCCCTGCCCAGCTGCTGCTGCTTCCCCATAGGTCCCATATAGACCTGCACCCAGCTGTGATATCCGGCAGTCACAGCATCATGTTCCACACACAGCTTTGTTCATAGTTCCTGGGCTGTCTCTCCAGCTCCCTGCTCCCAAGTGGCTCTCACTCCCAAACAGAGTATTGACACTTCCTGGTTCAGGATCTTTCCTCTTTTCCCTTTATCTGTAGTCCCCTGCTTTGCAGATCCATCACACTTGCTTGTTGCACACCTGCTTCAATCCCTTAGATGCAGGGACATGAGAAAAGATGACATATATATATATATATATATATATTTGATTATATTTGTGGAAAGATCCAGCTGGGTCCTTCTCCTATATCAAGATGTTACCATTGTGCTACCACTGAAACTACCTTAAATGGTGCTTGTGCTCCTAACTCACTTTGGGAGTGTTTGAAAATCTCACCCATTGTCTACAACGCTAGCAGTCAGTGTCACACACCAACTCTCTCTAGCACCTGTACCCACTGGTCTAAAGGAAATCTTTAGAAAGAAATCTAGAGAATTTGGAAATAAAAAAAACCCTTCAAACTCATATTTAGCAAAACCAGTTCTTATTCATAACTGTTACTTTGGGCACTGATCCTCTGAGCAGGCGGGTTAGTACCGAACCCTGTGCCTGCATGGAGTTTCACTGACTTCACTGGGACCCTTTGCAGGGTCCCACAGTTTTGCAGCTACTTGAGGGAGTGGGGCCTTGGTTTTTACGTTTTTCCATGAGAAATTACTAGAGAAGTTTATTGGCAGGGGAACAGCATTATAAATAGGGTTTATTTATTTGTGTACAAGGGAGAGAGGTGAGGAGAAAATAGCTGCTTCACTCTCAGATGCCTTGTCTGAGATGCCAGGTGAACTCTTTTTGATTAACTAATTAGGGGTTTGGCTATTTCCGTTTTCAGCCAAAATGACAAAACAGAACTTCCTATATAAATGACTGATTAATTTCCAGTCCCAAGTCATTTGGCAGTTTGTGGTTTTATAACTGTACCTGTTGCGGTTTCCAAACTGAGAGCTGCTTGGAGCCAGTAAAATCCTGTGATGTAAACCCTCTAAATATAAACGCTGAATAAGCACATCTGACTTTATTCCTTGGAATAACCACTAGTTTATTTGGGAGGTAGGGGTGCAGACAACCAGAATAAATTCTCTCTTCTGCTTCGTCTCTCTTCTCATCCCCACCTCCATCTGTGGTTTTGCGCCTCTCCTTGCAGTCCCTCTATTTAGATTGCATTGTTCTAAAGCGTCTTCCTACTGATTTCCCCGCTTCTGGTGCTATACATTTTGTTAATTGGAACTATACAATTTTGGAGACACACACCAAAAATATGTCAATGGATTTAACTGGAGTTAGGTGCCTATACACTTTTGAAAATTCCACTAGGCGACTATCTGCCTAAATACCTTTGAAAATCTGACCCTAAAATAGTTGCTAAAGATCACATAGAAAGTCTGTGGCAGAGGGGGAAACTTAACCCAGTTGTCTCAAATCACCAACTAGTACCCTGACCACTGGACCATATTTCCTCTCTAAGACATAAGTGTTCTGTGGACAAGGACAGACACTTAAAATATATATTAGAAATTGAAACAAAATTATTATTGGAAACATTCACAAGGCTAGCCTTAGCATTTCTCTACCAAGGACCTACAAAAGCAAAGAGATAGGCTAGATGGCCTGACAGAAATGTGGAGGCAGCTGACTCTGCATCGGAGGGAGATATCTGCACACTGAGGACTAATGAGGAGGAATTGGTAGTGAATCTGAAGGTGGAAGGCAATTTGGGTGCAAGTGATCTTAAAAAAGATAGATTTCATGATTCTAAAGAAAGGAAGGCATGAGAGCAGCAGAAAAAGGACAATGGACTTCAACAAAGCAGATGGTACCAAACTCAGAGAACTGGTAGGTAAAGTCCCATGGGAAGAAAACTAAGGTGAAAAGGAGTTAAGGAGAGCTGGCAGTTTCTCACAGAGACAATATTAAAGCAACCGCAAACTATCCCAGTGTAAAGTAAAGATGGGAAGAATAGTTAGAGGCTAATATGGCTACATCAGGAGCTCTTTAATGACCTGAAAGTCAAAATGAATCCTACAAATAGTGGAAACATGGACAAATGGCTAAGGAGGGGTACAAAAGAATAGCAAAAGCATGTACAGACAAAATCAGACAGGCCAAGGCGCAAAATAGCTACACCTTGCAAGGGACAAAAAAGGCAATAAGAAGAGGTTCTATACATAGATTAGGAGCAAGAGAAGACAAAGTAAAGCATAGGTCCTCTACTTAGCAGGGAAGGAGAGCTAACAACTGATGACACCAAGAAAGGGTGACACCAAGTGCAAAGTACTACACTTAAGGAGGAAAAAATCAAATGCACAAGAAAGGGTGTTTAATACCTATTTTGCTTCAGTCTTCACTAAAAAGATTAATGGTGACCAGATACTCAACACAATTAATATTAACAACACGAGGCAAGGAACACAAGACAAAATAGGAAAAAAACAGGTTAAATAATACTTAGATAAGTTAGATATATTCATATTAGGAAGGTCAGATGAAATTCACTCCAGCTGAAGAAATCTTGGGACTGTTAGTGATTATCTTGAGAACCCATGGAGGATGGGTGAGGTTCCATAGGATTGCAGAAGGGCAAACAAAGGTGACTCAGGAAACTATAAACCAGTCAGCCTAACTTCAATATCTGGAAATTATTAAATCATCAATTTGCAACCACCTAGAAACCACCTAATTTCCTTCTTTGACTGGGTTACTGACCTAGTGGAATAGAGGGAAGCAGTAGACACTATACATTTTGGTTTTAATAAGGCTTTTGACACAGTCCTACATGACAGTCTCATAAGCAAACTACAGAAATATGGTCTAGATGAAATTACTATATGGTGGGTGCACAATTGATTGAAAAACCATACTCAAAGTGCAGTTATTAATGGTTCACTGTCAAACTGGGGGGGAGTATCTAATAAAGTACCATGGGGTCGATCCTGGGTCTGGTACTATTCAATATTTTCATTAATGACTGGGATAATGGCGTAGAGAGTATACATATAAAATTTTCAGATGACATCAAACTGGGATGGGTTGTTGGCACTTTGGAGCACAGGATAAGAATTCAAAATGACCTTGACAAATTGGAGAATTGGTCTGAAGTCAACAAATGATATTCAATAAAGACAAGTGCAAAGTACTACACTTAAGGAGGAAAAAATCAAATGCACAAATACAAAAGAATGATGTAACTGTCTAGGGGGTAATACTGCCAAGAAACATGCAGGGATTATAATGGATCACAAACTGAATATAAGTCAACAGTGTGATGCAGTTGTTAGAAAGGCTAACATCATTCTGGGATGTATTAACAGGAGGATCGTATGTAAGACACACAAGGCAACTGTCCCAGACTACTTGGCACTACTGAGGTCGCAGCTGGACTACTGTGTCCAGTTTTGGGTACCACATTTTAAGAAAGATATGGACAAAATGCAGGAAAGCACCAAAAATGAGAAAAAGTTTACGCTGACCTATCAGGAAAGGTTAAAAAAAAACTGGGCATGCTTAGCCTTGAGAAAAGAAGACGGGGGGACCTGACAGTCTTCAAATATGTTATAAAGAGGATGGTAAGCAATTGTTTCTCCATGTCCACTGAAGATGGGACAAGTAATAGGCTTAATCTGCAGCAAGGGAGATTTAGGATAGACTTTAGGAAAAACTTCCTAACCATATGGAAAGGTAAGTACAGGAATAGGCTCTGAAGGTGGTCATAGAATTTCTGTTTTTAGAGGTTTTTAAGAACAAACACTCCTCAGGGATGATCGAGGTACACTTGGTCTTGTCTCAGCACATGGGGGAGGACTGGATAACATCTCGAGGTCGCTTCCAGCCCTACATTTATATGATTCTATGACACTTCCACACTCAGATTTCAGGGGCATGATCAGGCCTCTGGTTACTACAAACACAAATTATGCAAACATGCATTTGGGATCATTAGGACCTGACTTTTTTCAAATGCAAATAAGAAGCCTGAGAAGTAATACTTGTTATTTATTTTTGGGAAGGGGAGGGCAACAATTGCCAAGGTACCAACTCTGATTTACTGCTAGATGATGAACCCTCCCTCTTCTCTTCACAACCCTTCCAGCCTCTAAGCCAAGATGACATGCTCTTCCACTGCCTGAACCCCTTCCTGCTAAACTCCAGTACTGCTCCACAGACGTAAACCTTCAATTTGACATATGCCAGTAAACAAACCTTCCCTCTGCCTTCAACTAGCATACCAACCTCCTTTCCATTTGACCAATCTCCCTGCAAGTTCATCCATAAGACCCCCCTCACATTGCCCTCACCAGCTGTTAAAGCCTCCCTCTACTTCCTGATAAGTACCAGATCTTCTGCTGTACTACATTTCCCTTGTTTAAAAATAGAGAGGCTATCATATTTACTTATACTGTAGTGAACACTAGCACACCACTTCGCATGTAACCATCTTCTTCTCTTTTCTTATCCATGGGAAGAGTTCAATATTGCATACTGTATATCTGATTCGTGAGATCATATACACAGAAAAGATCCTTTTGCCACCTTCTGCATGCAGTAGGTTACCATATCAAAGAACAATGTCTGTTACTGCATGTGGGATAGCGTGTCATTTAAAATATACATATTTGTGTGTGTGTCTAGACTGTAATACAAGGAAGGGGCCACTCTCCTATTATCTCATATGAATTGCTACGTCCACATATTAATGTTTGGGCATTAAACGTAGGTTCCCTCCATGTAATCACTCAACTGCTCATTAATCAACATTAATCAAGCCAATGGCACTCTTGTTAAGAATAATGGAGCTCTTTAGTCATTGCAGTAACCCAGTTCCCTTTAGAATTGAGGGTCCCGAAGGAGCGATCACTTAGAAGAGAGCTAAGATACAGGCTCTGTTACTTTTATTATTTTAACCAACCTTCCAGCTCTCATGGGAAATTAGCTTATTTGAGCAGAGCACTGGAGCCATATTGTATTTCTGTCACTGATGCTGGAGTTATTATGTAATGACCCTGGCTTTGGAAATGTCATCATTTTATCCTCTTCTACATTCTGGTTCAAAGTAAACAAATTAAATTACATATCTCATCCCAGCCCCCTTCCTTCTTTCTGGCCTTGAGAGGCTTCTTTATATAAAGTAACAACAACAACCTTTAAAATAATTTATGAGTGTAATATTTAACAAGTGCAGTATTTATGAAAAATCTTCTCAGATACCCCTCCACAATACTAACATTAGCTAAGCCAGAATACCCCGCATAGTCACTGTAGGCTTTGCATGTTAGCAGAGAAATCCTTCAGACCTACCTTGACTCAGTGAGCTTCTAGGGTATTCGCAAAACTACATATATTCTACAACAGAAAAATAAAAAGGGCTTCTTAAGAAACCTTGGGGTAATAATTCTGTCAGTATGACGTAGGTAAGGTAATAAAAGGCTAAAACCCTTACTTTTCTTCATGAAGATTTGCTTGTTGTAATTGCATCTATATGTGCAGCCTCTATTTGTGAAGGGTGCAATCAGAACCTTGCCTGGCTCATTTAATTACTTCTCTGCTTGTATTTTGGCAGTGGGTTTGGGGAAATCTGTTAGTTTGCTATAGTAAGCGTATCCCATCCCATTACAGTGTCCATAAGTTTCAAATTCATTTCCTGGAAGCATCTATGTAGGTACAACTAACTCCACTGAATGTTCATAGAAAAAAAAAAAGGTCCAAAATTCGAAGCAAATTCATTTTTAAATTCTGATGAATACTTGCAGAACATCCTCCCCAGCATTTGACCAGCTCTAGTAACATGCTGGAAAAGATCTTTAGGTTACATTTGGAACAAACATGCGAGTAACTCAACTTCATTTACTTATTCAGCCTTGGGTTTCTTCTTGTTTTTGAGGGAATTGTGACTGCTTACCTAAAGACAGACACCATGAAACTATGTTTCACAGCATGAGTTGCCACCACTCCATAGTCTGACCACAATGACCAGTAGAACAACCCAATTCTGATGCGTAGTGGGCCTCCTGTGCCCACTGAGAAGGGTGGAGCATTTGGCCACAAAGGAACAATTCTGTGCAATGCAGAACCATATTTATTATATTCCTAAACCACTTGTTATCATTTTATCTAAGTGCCAATACACACAACAAAATAGAGGAGTCCAATGCTAACATCCAGTTAAACTTCTCACTGTAATCTTTGTTTTCAAAATAAAAAGTCACTTTGAGAGATGCTCAGTTATTACGAATGGCTACATTTCCAACCAACCTATGCATTTTGCTGCATTGCAACTGAGTGGAACGCAATGTATGGTTAATATCTTTCTCTTGTACAGAAGATGGATGTGCTCTTATGTTTTCTTTCCTCCTTTGACCTAACCTCAGAACTGTACATAAAGAGTCTGCTTTTCAGTAACCCTGAATGGGATTATCACTCATATGTCAAGAAATGGCATTTGTACTTGAGACACTGTACCAAGAGTTGTGGTGGGTTACAGCAGAACAGAGAAACTAGCACATGCCTTGTATTATTCTAAGAAGCAGCTGTGTATTTATGCCTTCTTATGCAATAAGCACGCAATTATGGCATGTAGTGAGTAAGCACCTGAGGCAGGCCTGGTATTTCACAATAACTTCACATCTTGAAATAGCTTACTAAAAAATATGGTTTGGCTTTGAAAAAATAATGTTTCACCCTTCTGTCATCACCTTTGGGAGACAGACATTTTGAGTCTTATGAATAAGTGTTGTTTTAATAAAGATCATTTTGCTGAGGTTAAATACAGTTCTGAGACAGGCTATATTAGCTTAGTGTCCACAGTAGTGCTCAAACTGTGAATACTCCAGATTTTAGAATACTTACCAGCGTATTACAGACCCACAAATACAGACATGTTAGAAAATATATTTGACACCCTGGTTATGATAATCTCACCTTCTAAGAAGGAATAGTTTTAGTAATCTGAGGAAGAAAAATATTTTAAAGGTGAAGGAGAAGAAATGTGTAGACCCCTTCTTCTCCTGCCCAGTAGACATTATCACCACCACACACTTCACAGTGGAACTGAAGAGGCTCTGCTGATGAGGGAACTCCACAGCCATGTAAGTGAGTAACAGATTTACCCATAAAGTTATGAGACGGTCTATATTTAAAGAAAATATAGTAAAAATACACAACATCCTATCACCAACTGATGTTTTCTTGAGGAAAAACTTACAGATCGCCATAGACCAGGCCATATATCTGTGCCATGCTCTGATGATAGACCCCTCGCAGGATAATTAATAGCAGAATCACAACGAAAGCTGGAAGTCCCCAACTCAAAAGGAAGAAAAGCAGATAGCGCCGCTGTGTGTGTTCATCATTCATCACCAGGACATACCAGAAATTAATAGCCTAAGGAATAACACAGATCATTAAATCAGCAGGGTTTAGGGAATAATTAACCTTTCCATCAAATAAAACATTCAGAAAGGCAGACTATACACTTTTGAATCCATATCTATGTTTTCCTCAGCATCAATATTTGTTCCCCATTCCCCCCCTCAAATAACCAGAAGAGGTTGGTTGCCCAGGAAGTAGGGTTACTTTTGTGGTTCGGTTAAGCTTGAGATTAGCCTGCTGGAAGGAGATACATCCAAGTTAGCCCAACATAAAGCCAGTTTCTGCACTGAAAAAACCTGGTTTTCCTGAGCTTCTACAGACTCACCTGGAACACTGACACATAATTTTGCAAAATCTGATCTCTCCTGAGCTGTGTCTCTGTATCTTTTTACAGGATATGCAGCAAGCTGCTTCTACAGTTCTGCTTATGAACTTGATAAGGAAGTGTCATTCAAATTGTATTTCAATGTAATGTACACATTGACAGTGAAGAAATTCAGATCACAGATACTGCACAGATGACAGAAAGAGTGCCATGAAGCAAAACAGAGACACATGGTCTATGTGTAGACTATTCTGGACTCTAGAAGAATCCTGATTTCTGCAAAGGTATCAGTTGGTCTGAGGACTGAATAATTTTTCTTTGCTGGTAAATAGTTAACCTGGCCCATTCACTTTTCAGATGAACTGGGAGGAAACTTCATGAGGAGAATCTCACTGAGTTTTCTTTTCCTTTGGCTTACTCTGATGGTCTTCCCACATGTTGGGGTAATGCAGGTCAATGTTCTCTGTTTGGGGTAGAGAAATATAGAAAGCATGCTTGGTATTTGTGAACAGATTCCCTTTTCCTCTGCTTCTTCACCAAACATAGTGGAGATGAATTTTTACTGTTTGAGAAAGCAAATGCTTGACCATTCTCTTCCAGTTGGATTAATGGAACTGGTGAAATCCGCATACATCTAGGCAGACATATGTAAGGATTCTGGGTTATAAGAACTATTGAGGAAAACTCATGGGAGGAAAACTCAAAAAAAAAAAAAAAGGAGGAATGCAATTAGTATAAAAAGTTGAGAAACAGAATGCAAATAAATAAATAAATTGAAGCATGTGTTCACATCAATCATTAAGGTAACCAGTGTTTTTTTAAAGTTCAGCTCATTATAATCAAACAAAATAATCCAGGGACATACAAAATATCTCTGACCTAAAATGATTGAGTAGCATACTAGGGGTCTCCTGAGAATACAGCTAAAATGAGACAGTAAAAACCTCAAACAAACTGCTAAAATTTTGCACCATGCAAAAGTACAATAGTGTAGAAGATATTTTCCAACACCAACCATTTTGTTTTACTTTCACAGGGAAGGTAGTGCAAAATAGCCAGGATGTGAAATTAAATAGCTATTCTTCACTCCCCAGGTGGAGACTCTTATCATTTACTAAGGGTATGTCTACACTACGAAATTAGGTTGAATTTATAGAAGTCGGTTTTGAAGAAAGCGTTTTTATATAGTCGATGTGTGTGTCCCCACAAATGCTCTAAGTGCATGTAGTCGGCAGAGTGTGTCCACAGTACCGAGGCATCCTTGACTTCCGGAGTGTTGCACTATGGGTAGCTATCCCACAGTTCCCGCAGTCTCCTCCGCCCATTTGAATTCTGGGTAGAAATCCCAGTGCCTGATGGGGCTAAAACATTGTTATGGTTGATTCTGGGTACATATCATCAGGCCCCCCTTCCCTCCCTCCCTCCATGAAAGCAAGGGCAGACAATCGTTTTGCGTCTTTTTTCTTGAGTTACCTGTGCAGACGCCATACCACGGCAAGCATGGAGCCCGCTCAGCTAACCATCACCTTATGTCTCCTGGATGCTGGCAAACGCAGTACTGCATTGCTACACAGCAACAGTTTATTGCCTTTTGGCAGCAGACAGTGCAGTATGACTGGTAGCCATCGGCTACATAGTCCAGGGTGCTCTTTTAACCGACCTCAATGAGGTCAGGGGCACCTGGGCAAACATGGGAGTGATTCAGTCATTTCCCTTTTAAGTTTCGTTTCATGGCAATTCAGTCCTACCGGCAGTGCACTATCTTTTAATCTGCAGCCAGCAGAAGACAATGGCCAGCAGTCATACTGCACCGTCTTCTGCCGAGCACCCAGGAGATGATGATGGCTAGCGGTCGTACTGCACAGTCTGCTGCCAGCAAGATGTATAAAGATAAATGAAGTGAATCAAAACAAGAAATAGACCAGATTTGTCTTGTATTCATTTTCTCCTCCCCCCCTCCTTGAAATCAACAGCCTGCTAAACCCAGTTCTGAGTTCTATCCTTGAGGTTTTGAGTTCTATCCTTGAGGGGGCCATTCTGTTTCTTGCAAAGCCACTCCCTTTGTTGATTTTAATTCCCTGTAAGCCAACCCGGTAAGCCATGTCGTCAGTCGCCCCTTCCTCCGTCAGAGCAATGGCAGACAATCGTTCTGCGCCTTTTTTCTGTGCAGACACCATACCAAGGCAAGCATGGAGGCCGCTCAGCTCACTTGGCAATTAGGAGCACATTAAACACCACACACATTATCCCGCAGTATATGCGGCGCCAGAACCTGGCGAAGCGAAACCGGGCGAGTAGGCGATGTCAGCACGGTGACGAGAGTGATGCGGACATGGACACAGACTTCTCTCAAAGCATAGGCCCTGGCAATGCGGGCGTCATGGTGCTAATGGGGCAGGTACATGCGGTGGAACGCCGATTCTGGGCTCGGGAAACAAACACAGACTGGTGGGATCGTATAGTTTGCAGGTGTGGGATGATTCCCAGTGGCTGCGAAACTTTCGCATGCGTAAGGGCACTTTCATGGAACTTCGTGACTTGCTTTCTCTGACCTGAGGCGCAAGAATACCAAGATGAGAGCAGCCCTCACAGTTGAGAAGTGAGTGGCAATAGCCCTGTGGAAGCTTGCAATGCCAGACACCTACCGGTCAGTTGGTAATCAGTTTGGAGTGGGCAAATCTACTGTGGGGGCTGCTGTGATGCAAGTAGCCAACACAATCAAAGATCTGCTGATATCAAGGGTAGTGACCCTGGGAAATGTGCAGGTCATAGTGGATGGCTTTGCTGCAATGGGATTCCCTAACTGTGGTGGGGCCATTGACGGAACCCATATCCCTATCTTGGCACCGGAGCACCAAGCCGGCGAGTACATAAACCGCAAGGGGTACTTTTCCATGGTGCTGCAAGCACTGGTGGATCACAAGGGACGTTTCACCAACATCAACGTGGGATGGCCGGGAAAGGTACATGACGCTTGCATCTTCAGGAACTCTGGTCTGTTTCAAAAGCTGCAAGAAGGGACTTTATTCCCAGACCAGAAAATAACTGTTGGGGATGTTGAAATGCCTAGTTGAATAGTTATCCTTGGGGACCCAGCCTACCCCTTAATGCCATGGCTCATGAAGCCGTACACAGGCAGCCTAGACAGTAGTCAGGAGCTGTTCAACTACAGGCTGAGCAAGTGCAGAATGGTAATAGACTGTACATTTGGACGTTTAAAAGTGCGCTGGCGCAGTTTACTGACTTGGTTAGACCTCAGCGAAACCAATATTCCCACTGTTATTACTGCTTGCTGTGCGCTCCACAATATCTGTGAGAGTAAGGATGAGACGTTTATGGCGGGGTGGGCGGTTGAGACAAATCGCCTGGCCGATGGTTACGCACAGCCAGACACCAGGGTGGTTAGAAGAGCACAGGAGGGCGCCGTGCGCATCAGAGAAGCTTTGAAAACCAGTTTTATGACTGGCCAGGCTATGGTGTGAAAGTTCTGTTTGTTTCTCCTTGATGAAACCCCCCACCCCTTAGTTCACTCTACTTCCCTGTAAGCTAACCACCCTCCCCTCCTCCCTTCAATCACCGCTTGCAGAGGCAATAAAGTCATTATTGCTTCACATTCATGCATTCTTTATTAATTCATCACACAAATAGGGGGATACTACCAAGGTAGCCCAGGAGGGGTGGTGGAGGAGAGAAGCACCAGGAGGGGTGGTGGAGGAGGGAAGGACAAGGCCACACAGCACTTTAAAAGTTTAAAACTTTAAAACTTATTGAATGCCAGCCTTCTGTTGCTTGGGCAATCCGCTGGGGTGGAGGGGCTGGGTGGCCGGAGGCCCCCCTCACCGCGTTCTTGGGCGTCTGGGTGAGGAAGCTATGGAACTTGGGGAGGAGGGCGGTTGGCTAAACAGGGGCTGTAGCAGCGGTCTGTGCTCCAGCTGCCTTTCCTGCAGCTCAGCCATATGCTGGAGCATATTAGTTTGATCCTCCAGCAGCCTCAGTATTGAATCCTGCCTCCTCTCATCATGCTGCCGCCACCTTTCAGCTTCAGCCCTCTCTTCAGCCCGCCACTTACTCTCCTCAGCCTGCCACCTCTCCTCCCTGTCATCTTGTGCTTTCCTGGACTCAACATTGTCTGCCTCCACGCATTCGTCTGTGCTCTGTCAGTTTGGGAGGACTGCACAAGCTCAGAGAACATTTCATCGCAAGTGCGTTTTTTCGCCTTCTAATCTTTGCTAGCCTCTGGGAAGGAGAAGATCCTGTGATCCTTGAAATACATGCAGCTGGTGGAGAAAAAAAAGGGACAGTGGTATTTAAAAAGACACATTTTATAGAACAATGGGTACACTCTTTCATGGTAAACCTTGCTGTTAACATTACATACATAGCACATGTGCTTTCGTTCCAAGGTCGCATTTTGCCTCTCCCCACTGCGTGGCTAGTCCCTCATCCTTCCCCCCTCCCCGTGGCTAACAGCGGGGAACATTTCTGTTCAGCTACAGGCAAACAGCCCAGCAGGAACGGGCATCTCTGAATGTCCCCTTAAGAAAAGCACCCTATTTCAACCAGGTGACCATGAAGGATATCACTCTCCTGAGGATAACACAGAGAGATAAAGAACGGATGTTGTTTGAATGCCAGCAAACATACATTGCAATGTTTTGTTCTACAATGATTCCCGAGTATGTGCTACTGGCCTGGAGTGGTAAACTGTCCTACCATGGTGGACGGAATAAGGCTGCCCTCCCCAGAAACCTTTTGCAAAGGCTTTGGGAGTACATCCAGGAGAGCCGCAAATGCCGGGGCAAATTAATCATTAAACATGCTTGCTTTTAAACCATGTATAGTATTTTAAAAGGTACACTCACCAGAGGTCCCTTCTCCGCCTGGCGGGTCTGGGAGGCAGCCTTGGGTGGGTTCGGGGGGCACTGGCTTCAGGTCCAGGGTAAGAAACAGTTTCTGGCTGTCGGGAAAACTGGTTTCTCTGCTTGCTTGTTGTGAGCTATCTACAACCTCATCACCATCATCATCTTCCTCGTCCCCAAAACCTACTTCTGTGTTGCCTCCATCTCCATTGAAGGAGTCAAACAACACGGCTGGGGTAGTGGTGGCTGAACCCCCTAAAATGGCATGCAGTTCATCATAGAAGCAGCATGTTTGGGGCTCTGACCCGGAGCGGCTGTTCGCCTCTCTGGTTTTCTGGTAGGCTTGCCTCAGCTCCTTAAGTTTCATGTGGCACTGCTTCAGGTCCCTGTTATGGCCTCTGTCCTTCATGCCCTGGGAGATTTTGACAAATGTTTTGGCATGTCGAAAACTGGAACGGAGTTCTGATAGCATGGATTCCTCTCCCCATATAGCGATCAGATCCCGTACGTCCCGTTCGGTCCATGCTGGAGCTTTTTTGCGATTCTGGGACTCCATCATGGTCACCTCTGCTGATGAGCTCTGCATGGTCACCTGCAGCTTGCCATGCTGGCCAAATAGGAAATTGAAATTCAAAAGTTCGCGGGCCTTTTCCTGTCTACCTGACCAGTGCATCTGAGTTGAGAGTGCTGTCCAAAGCGGTCACAATGGAGCACTCTGGGATAGCTCCGGGGGCCAGTACCGTCTAATTGTGTCCACAGTACCCCAAATTCGACCCGGCAAGGCCAATTTCAGCGCTAATCCCCTTGTGGGGGTGGAGTAAGGAAATCGATTTTAAGAGCCCTTTAAGTTGAAAAAAAGGGCTTCATCGTGTGGACGGGTGCAGGGTTAAATCGATTTAACGCTGCTAAATTCGACCTCAACTCCTAGTGTAGACCAAGGCTTAGACTACTTTTGTGCAGCAATTAGATACCAGTGCCTGGCCTCTGACAGCTGACTCGGGCTGGAGTCTGGGCTCTAGGACTCTGCAAGGTGGGAGGGTCCCAGAGCTCAGGCTGCAACTTGAGCCCAGAAGTCTACACTGCAATGAAACAGCCCCACAGCCTCAGCCCCAGGAGCCCAAGCCAGCTGGCACGGACCAGCCCTAGGTTTTTATTGCAGTGTAGATATACCCTTAGTGCAGAATCAAAGAATCCACATGAGAGTTGGCGCAAAATAGTTATACAGCAATAGATATTCTACAGTAGCTATTCCAGGCTTTTTCTCCCTGTAGACAAGCCCTTTATAAGGCCTTAATACTATCCATATAGGTAGTCTTCTGTGTTGTACATTCGGTGACCTATTTCTTTGCTTTCTTTGCTTCATCTCAAATACTATACAAACTAGAGTTGGGCAAATAATTGATTCAATGATTTTAGTCATTTTTTGGTTTACAGATGGTCTGTTAAGAGATTGCAAAATTACCAAATGGATTTGTTGTTCAAAAATATTTGTGAATTTCTTCAGCCAAATTCTTGGCTTTCAGTTCATCCAAGTGGCAAACTGTGAATTCTACTATCAAGTATTTAATTTGTGCTGAGTGGGTTAGTGATGTAAGTATTGTTGGTTAGTTATTTGGTATTGTTCCTGGTCTTACATATCTAATCGATGAAGAACAAATCTTGATTACATAATTCAAAATTCTCCCTTTGATTATTAGCAATATGTTGTACGATCAGGGAACAAAAGAAAAAGTGTATGAATTTCATTAAAGGACAAAAGAAAAATTACTACTTGCATATTCAGTTAAATGTTCTCCAAAAGGAAATGCTAAATGGCTGAAAATGGATTTGAATATTTGTGCAAAGATTTTTCTATTTGCTGAGTTTTGTAATAACTCTTTCCGTCCTATTTTACTGCATTCAGTAGCTATACTAGATCCTTCTCTTTTTCATCTTATGCAAAGGAAGTTTCCTTGTTCTTAAAGGAAAGAGGGACTTCTTTCTTCCATGAAATTAAAAGAACAAACAGTAATAGAGAACCATTCTGTATAAATCTTCAAATTGTGTGGTTTTCTGGTCTTACCTAAGCCATGCTTCAGTACTAGTACTCTGACAGTGTACTGATTTATTCCATTATATTTAGTTAGGGATCACTGATCCTGTTAATTCTGACTATTAGCTTAATTGTTCTCAGTCATGCAATTCAGATTGTTTTCTAAGAAGTCCTACCATATGTCCATCCCCTCCTTTGCTGTATTTGTTTAGTCATAGTTACCCATCTTATCTCATTTATCACATGGATGACACTAGTCCAATGGTCTTTGCAAAGCTTTAAGAGAGATTGGCCAATTCACCATTTCCTGTGCAGTGACATTTTTATCTTGATAATTATAAGCCTCTTGTCTTCAACTTTTTTTGGTGTGCGAAAATTAAACCAATGAAGTACAAATAGTGGAGCAAATTTTAGCAAATCCTTTCCTGTTGCTATGCTGTAACAATAACTAGTCCTCCAGAGGAATAAAATGTACAGTCCATTTCTCAGTTGCTCAGGTGAAGTAACTAATGCAAGAGCTATGAATGTTCTGAGGTGCAATCCAAAACAATTATGCATGAATAGAAAATCTTAATGAAATGAACCTAAACTTACTGAGGTTTTTCTTTTGCAATGAAACAAGCAATTGAAGCTACCTTTCAAGACGTAAGACACATTTTATGTATGGATTTTTTTTAATGGGGTTACATGTGGGACTGTAGTCAGAAGGTACAGCTTATCAGGAAGGAGGCATTAGATATAGGGCTTGCCAGTTTGGTGCACATAGCTTTATTTCCCTCAGCCCCCGCCCCGTTTTGGAAGGGATGCATACATCTATATGAATGACTTTCGGCCTACTCACATGGTTAAAAGTTAGGCATGTGCTTAAGTACCTTGCTGAATCAGGACCTTAATAAGATTGCAAGTGGATTTATGGAAAAACAACGAGGCACAAATATGGCCAAAAAAATAAAAAGGAGAAACACAAATACTTGGGACCTGACATTCATCTTGCTCCCACTGGTTTTACTCCACTGCAACTGCATTCTGTGGAGTTACTCCAGATTTGCATTGGTTTAAATGTGATGAGAATCAGGGCTTTGTATCATATATTTTCCCACAATTCTCAAACTAGGAATTGGCTGTTATTTAGTTGATACAGATGAGAATTACAACATCTTAAACTAGTTTTAAAAAGTGTACAACTAAGTTACCAAAGGGGCAGTTTCTAATAAATTATTCTTAATAAGATTTCTTATGGTAAAGTTTGAACAGGCATACTTTTACTTGTATGTGCCTGTCATACACAGGAACTGCTACCAAGGATTTGCCATAATCTACTGAGTGCCCTGGAACAAACAATACAGTACAGAACAGCATGTCTAACGTACGCTCATCGACATACGCTCTGTCATCCCAAAGATCAAGCCACCCAACATGGATTGGCTCTTAAAATGCATACTGGTGGGTGTCAGTGGGTGGTGGCAGGGTGCACTAGTAAGGCTTAAAACTTCTGTATATTAGGCAGCTATATATGACTCAAAACTCTTGGCCAAATTCACCCCCATTAATATATGGAGGAGGTTAGAGAGACAAGGTGGGTGAGGTAATATCTTTTATTGGACTAACTTCTGTTGGTGAGAGAGACAAGCTTTCGAGCTACACAGAGCTCTTCCTCAGGTCTGTGGAGGATGTGTAATTTGCACCTGCCACTCTACCTTGGCCCTTTACACTCAAATGGGTCTCAGCCCTAATGGAGTTTCCACCACCCTGTGACATATTTCCATTCTCCCAGGAGCTCCACAGAAGTCCTGAGAACAGAAGCTGCTGAGGGTGTGTTCAATCAGAATCCCGAGCTGCTCTACCTATGATCCTTTTCTCAGGCCAGTACTGAAAGATTAGGCTTTGCTTTGCAATATCAATAGTTTGGGGGAGTAACCATTTAAATCCGAAAGTCTGACTCCTTCATCCTGTATTTTCTAATGTTTTCAAAACTGCAGATGAACAAATATTGATTATGTTCCAGATCTTCAGTTGGTGTAAATTGGTGTAGCTTCATTAAAGTAGTGTGGATTATTAGCACAGCCTGCCTGGACTACTGTCCATTAGATTCAACAATTCATATCTGTATTTTAATGAACAGAAAAGTTTAAGGAAATACTCTTTTCTAAGATCTGAGCATTTGAATATATTGAATAATTATGTTTCAAAACTTGGCTCTTCCTTTACACTTCCCTAAACGCTGAACATTATTAATGGCAACTGGTTCACACCAAAATAAAAAATGTTTCAATATGTTAAAGAATTTATGACTTGTTGTGGGAAAACAGATGGACAGAATTAAAAAAAATAAAATAAAATAAAAGCAACTTAAACTATTCACCATTATGTACTTCATAGTTATCGTGGACCATATGCCCTCCCATAGATACATGCACACGAAAGCATACACTGCTATGAGAAGCTAGAGTAGTGAAAATTTATCTCACACTCTGTTTGGGGATGCATGTGTGAGTGGTGTGTCTCCATTTCTTATTGGATATGATTTATTAATACTCGCACCTAGGCAGAAAGGGACAGAAACATGTCCACATAAGTTCCATGTATGACTCTACTGCTTTCCACAAGACAATGGCATGCAGCAGCAGGAGTAAATCTCACTCTTCGCCAGAGACTGCAGCCTTAACTCATAGCAGGACAGTACAACCCCATCATGCTAACTGTTAGTTTAGTTTGTACCCATTACGCCTTCTGGCATTTAGGGAAGCGACAAACTCCTGTCTGTTTCTGGTAAGTCTCTCAATGGTTCCCCAGCTGTGCCCCAGGTTTTTCAGCTCAGTTTCCACAGCTCTTTGCCATGTTGTTTTCAGGCAGCCTCGTTTTCGCTTGTTTTCAGGTGTCTATATTATCGCTACTCTGGTGATGGAATCAGTTTCCACCCAAAGACACATGGCCAATCCATCTCCAATGCCTCCTGGTAATGATGGTGCTCATATCTTCTTGGCTGCACTGTGTAAACAGGTCTTGGTTTGAGACTGTTCTGGGCCAAAAGATACAGAGGATTTTTCTGAGGCAGCTTGTAAGAAATGAAAACAGTTTGGACATGTCGTACTTTGTCATTCCCCAGCATTCTGCCCTATAAAGTAGTGTTGAAAGTATGCAGCTCTGAAAAATCTGGTTTGGTTTTGGTGTTGTATTTTGGTGATTTACAGACTGTATTTAAGCTCTGGAAGGTGTTCCTGGCTTTACTGATTCTGTTCTGGATGTCCTGGTTAGTTCCACCATCCTGCTATGCTAACAATTGCATAGACGCAAATGGGACATGGAAATCTGGCAAGTATATAAAGAAACAACCAAAACATCTAGGAATGATGTAATAAAGCACTTATATAGTAGCTTGCATTGCCTATGATTTGTTGTGACAAGATACTGTGGCCTGTGCTCATGTCAGGAATGAGCAGGCCACACAACAAATCTTAATCCCTGTAAGAGCAAACTAAATTGCACAAGAAAGGTCTATGCTTGTATATCTTGATGTGTGCAGCGGCCATGCACTAGAAGCGGACCGATTTTTTAAAAAAATGATAATTTTGATTAAATTTGGAATTTAAACATTTTAATGGAAATTAAAAGAAACCTTTAAATGTCCCTCCTCCCCATTTTTTTTCCAACTAGCTCTAATCTTCACACATTTATGCTTAAAGTATTAAGAGGACTGAGGCACATCATGACTACAGATGCAAAGTCCTATTCGCTACCATTTGGTTCCAGTTTGTATCCTTACCCATTTTGTAGCACATAGGACCTGGCATTCACTGATATAAAAATAAGTTCATTTTCCATGTACGAAAGACCGTCAGTAATACTAAGGTGTTTTGTACCCACTAAAGGATAAAACAGAAATTACAGCTGGATTTAAGAAGGGACAAGCTGAGATCAAAAAGGTTAATTCAGTTAAAAATCAACGAAGTATTAAACCAAGAAGTTAAATAAAAATAGACATATAGTTAAAAATAAAAACTACACATTATCTATATATAAAGGCAAGAGGCTAAAAATACAGGTGAATTAGAATGGATGAGGATTTTGACATTATAGGCATTTATTGAACTTTGGTAGAATGATAACAAGCAATGTGATAGTATAATATTTGACTACACAAGACCAACAGATTAGATTGAAGAGCTGAGGAAGTAGTGCTGTATTTGCAAGAGTCCATTGAGAAAGAGAAATTCGGAGTGGACTGGACTACGCAACTGAACTTGTAGGATACAAATATAGTGTTAGGTTTATACTACAGGCCTCCAAATGAGGTAGCAGATATTGAGTATGTAACTGTCAAGAGAGATCAAAGAGCCAAAGTCTAATAAAATACATATACATCAGCCAAAGGTTACAAATGTTTAGAGAGGGAAAGGATTGCTTTTTGGAATGACTAGCCTGAGACCATACAAGAGGAGAAGCTAATTTCAATGTAGTTCTACACAAAAGTCAGGAGTTTTCTCACAAAGATGAAGCCCTATAAGAAACTGAGGTGTCAAAAGAAGAGGTGCTGGAACAAACTGGTAAATTTAAAAGCATGAATTCACCAGGCTCAGATGATTGACATCCAAGAGATCTGAAGGATTTTAAGAATGAAATGACTGAGCTACTAGGAAGAAAAAAATGCAACCTCTCATTAAAATCAGCTTCTACATATACCAGAGGACTGGAAGGTAGCAAATGTAGGACCTACATTTTAAAAAGGCTGGAGAGCTGATCTGGGGAATTACAAACCAGTAAGCCTTATTTCAGTAGTTGGTCAAGCTGATAATTAAAAATAAAATTATAAAACACCTAAAAAATAATGATGTAACATGATCTAATGAGCATGGGCTTTTGCCAAGGAAAACTGTGCCTAATGTAGCAAAAATAATGGATAAAGAAGAACTGGCAGATATAATTTGCTATAAGATGAGTGAAACCTTGTTATGGGAAAAGTTAAAACCTTGCTGAGACTGATGGGTGTGAACTCACCCTTCAATTAACATAACAGTGAGGATAAATTAACCACAAGCCCCTACTGAAGACAAAAGGATTATGTAAACCCACACGAGTTTTGGACTGAGAAGGCAGAGGGCCTTTGCTGAGTATTGTTTGTGTGCTGTGTGTGAGAGTGTTTGAGGGAAGCAGGACACAGAGAAACTGGGAAGAACTGAAGAGAGAAAATCAGAGGCAAAAAGCCAAGCAGTAGCCTGTGAGTATAGTATGACTCCGGGGAAAGCTAGAAAAAGCTTGTGGGTTTATTGGCAATAAAGGCTGGTGGCTGTATAGTGAGGACTTGTCTACAACTACCAAGTTTTGTGGACAAAACTTATGTCGCCACCCAAAAGGCGACCAAACAAAAATCGCCAAAGGGTGTTCACACTTGCTCCCTCTGTCAACAGATCACGTCCACATTGGGGACACCATCATCAACATGGTGAGCAATGCACCGTGGGTATGTATTCCACAGTGCAGTGTTGTGGGAAGGAAGAGCTGATCACTGCGCATCTTGGGATTCTCTCCAAGTTCTTCCACCGCCCCCTCAGCTGTCGAGAGCAGCATCATGAGCAGCTCTGTGAGCTCTCCATGCTGAGGAATGGCAAAGCAGCACAGCAGTGTGTCCCCCTCTGACTGCCACTGTCTTCCTAGTGCAGGGCAGACCAGGAGCATTCCAATGATTTGCTCTTTGTTTGTTCCCCAAACGGAGCAGCAGACAGATACTTCCCAGAGCTTTGAAAGGGGAGGGATGCATGCCTGCAGGACATTGTGGGATACTGGCGGAAGCCAGTTCTGTCGACAAAACAATCAGCAGTGTCTACACTGGCTTTTTGTCAACAATAAAAGGGAGGGGAAAAGACAAAAGTCTCTTGTAGGGGCGGACTTTTTTGTTGCCCAAGCTGGACGTTTTTCACAACAAAAGTTCCATTGTAGTGTGTACGCTCTTGCTGTTTTGTCACCAAAAGGCAGTTTTTGGCGACAAAACTTGCCAGTGTAGACAAGAAACTAAGAAACTGCTCCTGTTGCTCTTGGTTCCTCCAGCATTTGGAGAAGTGGGACTTTGTACATTCCTTGTCAATAAACAAGATGTATCAAAGAAACACCTCTCACTACTTTCTCCTCTTAACCAAAAAAATCTGAAGGCTCTGAACTTTAATTAGCTGGTTGGAGCAAAAAAAAGTTGCAAGAGTACTTTCCAAAAGTCTTTGACAAAATTTTTCATAAAAGGCTACTATAACAGTGGTAGGCAACCAGCGAACCGCATGCAGCCCATCAGGGTAATCTGATTGCGGGCCGCAAGATATTGTGCTGACGTTGACCATCTGCAGGCATGGCCCCCGCAGCTCCCAGTGGCCATGGTTCTCTGTTTCCAGCCAATGGGAGCTGTGGGAAGCAGCGGCCAGCATATCCCTGCAGCCTGCTGCTTCCCGCAGCTCCCATCGGCCGGGAACAGGGGACTGTGCCTGTGGATGGTCAATGTCAGCAAAATGTCTCTCAGTCTGCAATCAGATTACCCTGATGGGCCACATGCGGGCCACGGGCTGCAGGTTGTCCAACACTGTACTATAAGAATTCAGTAGTTATGGTCTGAAAGGTACAGCACTTTCATAAGCCAGAAACTGGCTAAAAGACAGAAAACAAAGAGTAGGAATAAATAGCCAATTATCCAGTCAAGGGTTACCAATGGGGTGTCAAAGTTCCATACTGAAACATGTGATGTTTAATATATTGATCAATTATCTGGAAGTGAGGTAGACAGTGAGATGGTGAAATCTGAAAATGACAAAATTGTTTAGGTTAGTCAAGACCAGTGAAAACTGCATGAAACTTCAGAGATTGCGAACCAAACCAGGTGAATGGGCATATCAGCAGAAGTAGTTCAGTATTGACAAATGGAAAGTAATGTATATTCAAGGGAATAATTTGAATTACTCATAAATTTTATTGGGTTCTAACTGTATCAACTCAGGAAAAAAAATCTAGGCTTCACTATGTATAGCTCAAGGAAGATCTCTGCTCAGTGTTCAGCCGTGTTCAGAAAAGGTGATTCTATGTTTTAGGCTGACTATGTGTTTCTTTTCCTCAAAATTACTGCTATTTAAAGCAAACAGACACAGTAAGCTTGGGACCCAAGGTAGAGAGCTGCCTTTTGTTTTTGTTCCATGTTTATGTTAGCCTCTTGACAAAGCGCAAGGAAGTGAAGAATTTTTTTTTTTTTGGTGTCTTTCCGTTACTAAAGACAAAGCAGCACAGTTACAGCATAATTGATCTCTGCTGAATTTTGTCCTTACATAGGGCCCAATCCTGTATGCTGGACAGTGTGTGAGACAAAATAAAGCAATCTGAGTGAAGGTGCTGCAAATATGACATTGTATACTATAAACATGATGCACCCAAATCCTGTCAATACTGTAAGCACATATGCACAGAGGTGCATGTGATGCTAAATACAAATCTGCAGAGGGGGCATGATGGACCCTCCTCTGCTTTATCTCACAGTTGCTTTGACCAATTTACATCACACATGTTTCCACAACTAATAGATTAGGTCTAGAGATTTCCACAAGCGTTTTACTTGCTTATATCATGCTGAATTAAGCTTCTGTCTCAGAATTCTGGGCATATCTGCGAATGTGTGTACTTTTTCAGTAGATCTGATGCAGCGTTTTGGCCTTATAATAGCTTTTCTCTATGCTATACATCTCAACTTGAATTAAGAAGTAGATTTTTCATTCTACATGGGTCTAAAGTGCAAACTGACATTGACTCTGATGACCAATGTAACTTGTAACTAGTATTTCAACTTGAAGAGACTTTTTCAAAACAATGTAAGGAAGATGCATTTAGAAACACCATTAGCTCTCACAAAAGCAGCTTCTTCAGTTTTGATAATGTACTTCCTACTGGGTACATTTTCAAACTGGGATATGGAAAGATTTAGTGCACAATGGCCGTGGCTGTTAATGGGACTTAGTGGAATACATCTCCAAACAGATCTGAAAATGTATTTCTAGATCTTTCACTCTAGGGTTAGTAGGGGTTATTTAAGTTCTTGCCTCATAAATATCACTGGAATGTGATGACAGACACATTAAGAAATGACATAAATGCAGTACAAGTGTCAGCTGCCCTTAAGCAGATTTTTGGGAGTGAGAGAGAGAGAAAGAGAAAGATACTAACCTGAACGAGCATCCAGCTAAACTGGCAAAGGTAAAGGTAATGTGTAATAGATCCCAGGGCAGAGCAGCTTTCCTCTGAGAGCTCTTGACTTATGTAAGCTGAGGCAAGAAACGAAATCTGTAAGAGAGACAAATGTATACATATTGGAACCAATCAACATTAATTTAATAATATTAAGTAAATCTGCAAGTTTAATTTCAGTTGGGATAAAAGCCAGAACGATTTACAATAATTTACCACTCAATTCAGAAACTAATTAGTAATGCAATGTGATGCTTTGGGATAAATGTATTTAATGTTCATCCTGAGGTGAAATTCTAGCTCAACTGAAATCAACAGAACTCCCATTGACTCAGTATCATAAGTCTGACCTATTTTGTAAGCATGTTAATGGACTTTTGTCGTTTCTTGACTTGCATGTTATATCACATTTGTAGAAAACCCTGACAATGAAAAATGTCTCAGAGTGGTTCTGCTTACGACGGATTTGAACTTTATGTAGTTGGAACCCTGCCTCATTTCCTGCCAGCTCACCATATAAAGTTCAAATCCGTTGTAAACAGAACAATTTTGTGATATAACATGCATCAAATATATTTGCATTTCACTTCCCTGTTGAAAAATGTCTAGATAACATACCCTGAACATTTCATAGTGTTATCTTTTATATTCTCAAAACAGCACATGAAATGTATTTATAAACCTAACTTACAGTACACTCACTCCCCCCTCTTGCCCCAAAAGCATTTGTTATGAAATCTGGACACAAGGAAAAATCATGTCCTGTACTGTGCAGTTGCATTAGTGGGTGAAAAGGGTGTCAAGTAGGACAAGATTGCAACTTAGAGCTCAAAACAGCAGTAGGTTGGGTACCAGTTATACCACCCTACCATGTGCACCAAGGCTCAAAGGAGTCGTATGCTGGCCTGAAAAATAATCAGTCCTTTGCCTATATGTTGCAGTGTGTAACAGGTGTTAGGGTGGGTTATAAGGTACTTTTACGGAACAGTAAGCTGTGCTTTCCCATGCTGTTCAGAGGATCCTATTCTAGACACCATAGGCTGTGCTTCCTTTCCCACTCTGGCATGACTCTTTTAACAGAGACATTATTATTCTTAGAACTTTTATTTTCCATTATTTGTTTTTAAGTACTAGCGCCGCAAAACCAAACCAAAAAATCATGTTAAAATGTGAGCTGGATCTCAGTAAGTTCAGAACTGGCTCCTGTAAATCCCACTACAGATATAATACTTCTACTAAACACATTATGTAAAAAGATCTAATCATTCACAAATAATGCAGAATAGGCTAAATCTACCATTTATGTAGTTAACCTACTGAATTTGTGAAGTGAAAAAGGTATGTTTTTATTTGACAAAGACAGCTATGTCTTTGGAAAATAAGAGGTACTACTGATGAGATGACTTCTTAATATAAATTTGTGTACATATACATGATATAAAGTCTGTCTCAAAATAAAATAAATTAATAGAAGTTATAATGTAGGTCTGGGTAGATAGTGGTTTTGTGTTTGATGACACCTCTCAGAAAAAAATGCTCATAAGTTTGACAATATGTTACTGGAAACTCCTACTTAGTCTCATTACTGAAAAAAATATAGCCCTTTTACTTTACTTTGGACAAAGTCATGCAGACAAGTACATGACAGTATTGCATTACAGTTGATCTATACTTCGCACATGGACATTGCCATTTGATAATGAAAAAGAACAGGTAGTCACTAGACCAAAATTTAATTGTAAGGTGCCATATGTTGCTTCAGAGAAATAAAGCATTTTTCAGACAACTTTGTTACATTTTGTATCCTGCGCAGACTGCATGAAGGCTCTGTTGGAATATAACCATAGAAAGCCATTGGTTATGTTGTTAACACGGAGCATAGGTGATATTTTGAAACATTAGAGAAAAATATACTCTATATACTATTGTCTACCAAATGCTGGCAATACTGGAATATGTAGCTTTATCTATTTGTAACATAATAAGATGTCTTTAAAAGAGAGCACAGACCTCTTCCTCCTACAATCCACTGCTTCTGAAGCAAATAAGAGAAGCACACTAAAACCAGCTTTGCCTCCCACCCCGCATCCAACGTCATCCCTTAGGGCATGCTACCTTATGCATTCTGTGCTGTGCTCATTTTTTAAAACAGATACAATGGGCAACCTTTATAACAATGAACCCATTACTCTAAAAAGCCAAAGCTGTACAATGTATTGGAATAATGTCCAGACTGTCTCTCTCTTTTATGGCATTTTTTAAAATTCATATTGAATATATCCCATATGATTCCCATAGCCTCAGAGTTTTCTTTAGGGATAATCCAGTTTTAAATCTCCGTTTGGGAATAGATTTTGCTTTTTCCCCCAATAGTTCCAAATTTCTTTTCAGTAACACACACTCCACTGTGGAGCAGCTCTGTTTGAAACTCTAATCTGCAGACTTTATTCTATGAATATTAAAAACTGCAGCAGTGTATGCTTCTCCACCGGGCCCTGTCAAGGCCATCCGGTTTGGCCTGAAACAGCTTCATTTAAGGTTAACTAGTGACTCAAAAGGAAAAGCTGCAAATTGCACCAATTTGTCCGTGATATTTTTTGTGCCATACAGGGGATGAAGCAGAATGCTCGTGAGAACGTATAACTCAGAAAGGGATCAGGACACTTACAAGGTTTTTCTGATATACTGACCAAATAAAAGTAAAAAATACATTCAAATCTTTACTTATTGATGTTGAAGAGAAACAGATCTCTGTCAGGATCCCTGCTTGACAGTCATTTACTTATGTAACAATTGTTTGAACTGATTAACCAAAAATGGTGGTGATGAAATCATATCACAATATTAAGAAAAATCACCTGGTGATTAAATACAAGGAAATTAGAACCTACTCATTCCAGCTCAAAACCTTCATCAGTGTCAAAATACAAATGAATAAAATCAGACACTTCATACAACTGTTCATTTAAAGAGAGACAGACCATTCCCCCTGGTCCTTTCCTGGATAAGGAGTTATCCTGATGCATTATTCATACATTAAAAATAATTTTAAAAACAAATCTGAACATTGCATGAGTACAAAAAAAGCACACACAGACACACACAAACAGCCCATGTAAATTCAAATTTAAGGTACAGAATAAGGATTTTTGAATTGTAAAACTATAGTGTACCACTAATTGTTTACAAAGCTGAATGCGGTGGGCGGGTTGATAATTTGTAACCATATCGCTAATGCCTAATACTGGGGGATGAAATGCTGTCCCCACTGAAGTCAACCAGGAATTCCCACGGTCTTCCATGGGACTAAAATTTCACCCCAGGATCCTACTTTGAGATCTGTGTACATCTCTGTGTGATTATTTAAAATTAAAAGAAAAGTCTTACTGTGTGGGAAAAAAAAAAAAAAAATCAGACAAATCAATCAGCATATGTCTACAGCGCATAAAGTTTGCTTTTAGAATCTCTCTTCATGATCACAGTGTTTCTGTTAGAGTTTGGTGAACCTCCCTTCAAGAAAATGAGGCCTGCAGACTTCTGTTTCAGTTAACAACAAGTTTCACTACAGCAGACATGGTCCTTGGTTTTTATTACTTCTAATAATAAAAATACAATCTTCAGAAACAGCTGGTGTTAATTATTTACGATCACTCAGAGCAAGAATTAAAAGAAGATAATTTATTCACACTGCAGTACATTTTTGTAGTTTTACAGCGTGCTACTTAAATTGAGCAATTTAAACACAAGCAGCTTCTAAAAAGAAGGAAAAAATTAAGTCAACTTGTTTTATTCCTTGTAGACCTTTTATAAGCAAGATAGCTACACTGGTTATATACTGTACACTGATAGGAATATCTAATACAAAGCATTTGTATCTATGTTTAACCAAATGGATCTCTGAATTTACATTGAAAATATCTGCAGAGATACACCTTCTAAATCTTCATATAAGAATACTGCTCTAGTTCTCATGCAACGTGAATATCTGATTCCTTAAAATGTATTAGTATGTAGTATACATAATGTCAGAAAATAAGTGAAGGTGATACATACTCAGGATCTTCACATATTTTACACATTCTACACATTTATTTTATCCCGCACAACTAGTGGAGCAAAAGGTCCTGTAAACTTTGCCCTGGCAATTTCAGGTCCATTTGGACAAATTTGTCCAAATTTGAGCGAGTGGTGCTGTGACCTCATGCGCCAGAGTTGCAGCGCAGTCCCAGTCAGGTTCCGCACCAGCCCTAGGCAGATTCTGCTGCCATAGGCAGCTGCCTCTTGTCCTGATTCCTGAGAATTAACATTTTTGAACCAACTCTAACGAGATGAATGTGATGAAAGACAAGGTTGGTAGTAGGGTTGTTTCTCTATGCCACTGCCCTTTGGCTTTTTGATGGGAAAGCTTCCCCTTCAGCTTTAGCACTTCTTTACCCTCACAGAAGACTGGAGTCCTCCTTTTCTTGATGGGATTCTGAGGAGTTTTATTTTACTCCTTTAACCTTCTCCCTGCATGTCCATCAAACTGAAGCCACAATCTTTCAAGAAAAGAGGACTGGAAATTTTGGAAACGTATCAATGCCACTCATCAACTGGCTAGAGGGTTCCCTGTTGTGTAATACAAGCCATTCCCATCCACCCAGAGACTGAGACGATCTTCAGCTAATTCAGTATAGTCCTCCTATATGACATTACCATCAGACTGGTCAGTTTTTGGATTTTTTGCAATAGGGGACTATCTTGTAGATTAATCTAGTATTTGTCTGGGAAACTGGAAGTTGTTTTACCCAAGTTGCTTAGGCATTTGACTTGTCCAAGGTGCTAACGAAAAAGCTTACTTACAAGTCAGCATAAACAGCAGAAGATTGTATAATATAAAATAAGTAAAGGAGGCTACAACCAATAATTTAGCAATGGCACCTAATTTCATACCCAGTCTGCTCTAGCACATCTTTAAAGAAATCTGATGCAAGTGAGGGTCTACTGATTACATTCAAAAAGCCAAAAAATAAATGTTACATCTCTGTTGCAAACTATGACTTGATCTAACCATAAGAGACCTACACAGGACTGAACAAAGGGACGCTAGGAAGGGAACTGAGGGAAGATCATATGGTGGAATCTTCTGGGAGATATCCAGATTAATATTAAACTGTTGAATTGTTTTCAAAAGTTAACTGGAATTTTATATCTGCTGATATTTTATATCACATTTTTTTCTTACTTTTGATTACTTTAAAACAATATTCAGATACATAAGGCCCAATGCACCTGCCTGTTTATTTTCTAAAACTTCTCCAGAACAAATCCTTGAAAACTGTTGTCCAAAGAACGTGCGCATTAAAATTTGAAGATCTGGTTAAAAATTGGGAAAGCCTCTTAGCATGTTTAGCTGCCTAGTTCGCCTGTAGCTAGAGCAGCTCCTGAATGTACACACCTGTATGAAGCGCGGATGACAAAAAAATCAAGACTTGCTCACTATATAGTTATATAAAATTAACTAATTTAAATGGCATGTTGGAAACACCTGAGAAGCTCCTCTAAATTAAAACTGATTAAAGAAAAGGAACTGCAGGACAAAGGGTTACTTAGCAAAGTACTGAAACTGAGCAATTTTTTTTTAATCTAGTGGTAACTCATATTGATGTTGCACTGGAGGGAATGTCAAGTTCAGTATGTGCCATTGAAAAGGCCCAGTACAGTCTAAAGCAGAACAAGTTGTAAGGGGCCTCCTTATACTCACCTACATATGGCTGAGGCAGAGACGAAGATAAGCCATCTCACCTTACACAATATTGTTTCACAATTATCTTAGTCATCTTTATCGACAGATCCAGCCAAATGGCAGGTAGTTGATAATGTCCAAAAGTACTGGATTGAATCCAATTGCCAAAACCATTATGCAGATTTCAAAATAGCTGAACAGCTGTACAAACACATGGGTGATTGGCCTTACAGTTATCATCTCTGTCCAGAGGCACTGTCTCTTGAAAGTTGGTCAACGGAGAAACAGTCACGTGGGAATGTTTGCTGTAGTCGCCTTCATTTAGTGCTATGTTCTGTTTCATGTGCAAGCTTTTTTCAGACAAGAAGAGTGATTGGGCTCATTCTACTGCTTGAATTACAGAGCATGAGAGTAAGAGTGACTATCAATTTGCCATGATTTCTTATGTTAAGGTATCTAAAGGTATGTTAAGGTATCTAAAGTTAATCAGCATATTGACACTGAGCTGTCACTTCAGTTTCAAAGAGAGAAGTGGTATAAAAGAATCACTGAAATATAGGACTGGAAGGGACCTAAGAGGTCATCAAGTCCAGCCCCCTACACTTAAGTAGGACCAGCTATACCTAGACTGTCACTGTCATGGTTTGTCCAACCTGTTCTTAAAAATCTCCAATGATGGAGATTCCACAACCTTCCTTGGAAACCTACTTAACTATACTTATAGTTAGAACATTTTTCCTAATATCTAACCTAAATCTCTCTTCTCTCTTGCTGCAGATTAAGCCAATTATTATCCCACCTTCAGCGGACAGAGAATTGATCACAGTCCTCTTTAAAACAGCTCTTAACCTATTTGAAGACTGTTATCGGGTACTCCTCCTACCAACCCATTTCTATTCTCCAGACTAAACATGCCCAATTTTTTAACCTTTCCTCATCGGCCAGGTTTTCTAAACCTTTGTTGCTCTCCTCTGGACTTGTTCCAATTTGTCGGCATCTTTCCTAAAGTGTAGTGCCCAGAACTGGACACAGTACTGTAGTTGAGGCCTCATCAGTGCAAAGTAGACTGGGACAATTACCTCTTGTGTCTAACATACAAGAAACCTGTTATTACAGCCCAGAATGATATTAGCCTTTTTCACAACTGCATCACACTGACTCTCATTCAATTTGTGATCCACTATAATACCCAGGTCCTTTTCAGAAGTACTGCCACCTAGACAGTTATTCCCCATTTTATTTTGTCATTGTCCATTGGACTTTTCCTTCCAAAATGAAATACTTTTCACTTGTCTTTATTGAATATCATCTTGTTGATTTCAGACCAAATCTCCAATTTGTCAAGATTGTTTTGAATTCCAACCCTGTCTTCTCGAGTGCTTGCAACCCCTCCCACCTTGGGGTCACTGCAAATTTTATAAGTATACTCTCCATTCCATTATCCACATCACTAATGAAAATACTGTATAGTACCAGAACCGGGACCCCACTAGATAGGTCCTCCCAGTGTGACAGCAATCAATTAATAACTACTCTGAGTATACTCTTTGAAGCAGTTATGCATCCACCTTATAGCAATTTCAGCTAGATCACATTTCCCTAGTTTGCTTATGAGAAGGTCATGTGGAATGTGTCAAAAGCCTTAGTAAAATCAAGATATATCATGTCTACTACTACCCCTTAATCCATTAGGCCAGTAACCCTGTCAAAAAAGGAAATCATTTTGGTTTAGCATCATTTGCTCTTGACAAATCTATGCTGGTTACTCCTTATAATTGATTATTCTCTAGGTGCTTACAAATTGATTGTTTAATAATTTGATCCAGTATCTTTCCAAGTATTAAAGTTAGGCTGACTGGCCTATAACTTCCCAGATCCTCTTTCTTCCCTTTTTAAAAGACAGGTATTATGGTTTGCCCTTCTCCAGTCCTCTGGAATCTCCATGAGTTATTGAAGATAACTGCTAATGTTTTCGAGATTGCGTCAGCTAGTTTCTTAAGTATGGAGCATGAATTTCATCAGGACTTCCCAACTTGAATACATCTAACTTATCTAAATATTCTTTAACCTGTTCTTTCCCTATATTGGCTTGTGTTCCTTCCCCCTGTTGTCAAAATTAATTGTATTGAGTATCTGGTTACCATTAACTTTATTTAGTGAAGACTGAAGCAAAATAGGTATCAAACACTTCACCCTTTCTTGATATCATCAATTATTAGCTCTCCCTCCCTGCTAAGTAGATAAACTGTCAGCAATCCTGAACTCCTTTTCCCCTTAGATTTTCTTCCCATTTTTACTACCATTTCTCTGAATTTGTTACAGTCTGCTTTTTTTGAAGTCCATTGTCCTTATTATGCTACTTTCACTCCTTCCTTTTAGAAAATGAAATTTATCATTTCATGATCACTTTCACCCAAATTGCCTTCCATCTTCAGATTCACAACCAATTTCTCCCTGTTGGTCAGAATCAAGTCTAAGAGGTGCTACAGCAAGTTGTGAAGGTAATGAAATTTCTTGCTGAAGGATGACTCCCATTTCACTGGGATGATGAAAACACTGGATCTCTTCACAGTTGAATTCTGGGGAGAATTTTAGAGTTAAATTTCCAAATTTGGTAACTTCCTTGCAAGTCATATCAATAAGTTTGGACATGGAAAATCTTATATTTCCTCCACTA
Source organism: Chelonia mydas (assembly GCF_015237465.2). Taxonomy (NCBI): domain Eukaryota; kingdom Metazoa; phylum Chordata; order Testudines; family Cheloniidae; genus Chelonia; species Chelonia mydas. The sequence continues at coordinate 56,806,368 of NC_051245.2, read as the reverse complement.
TCTGTGATGAAAATTTTTTAACTGATGTGGAAGAAAGTGCTACCAGCAATACAAGAGGAAATTTGCACTGCCAAATATTACTCCCTTACAGTTGACAGTACTCCCAGTATTTCTCATGGATCAGCTACCATTCATTGTTTGTTGTGTTAACAAAAGTGGAAATCTTGTTGAACATTTTCTAAAATTTGTGCCAAGTCTTGCAGAGAATGTGCTGTCTACTTTAAACAAACTGGGTATTAATATTTTGGATTGTTGCTGTCAGGCCTATGCCAATGCTGCCAACATGCATTCAGATGCATATTAGGCATATTAATTCTGTAGGCGATTATGTCCCTTGCGCAGCACATTCTCTGAATTTGTCCAAGCAGTGAATTTTTTTGGCGTCCTCCAATGACTCTACACCTTCTCTGCTGTCTCAATGCACCACTGGAAAATCCTTACTGAGGGCTTAAAAGGAAAAGAAAATAATCCTATTTTGATTCTAAAATCTCTGTCTGGCATCCTTTGGTCCTGCCATGCTGAATCCACAAAAGCCCTATGTCACCATTATGTACATATATGAGAAGCTCTGGATAAAGTCAGCAAATTCACCATTGTATATGGGACTACACAAACAGCAGCACAGTTTCTGCAAGAAAAGATGGACCTTTCTTGAAACCACATTTACGGCAGAGCTATGGATTCATGTCCTTCAGTGATGTCAACCATTTTAAAAAGCAGATATCCATGTCGGCTCCGCTGTCCAACTCCTGCAGTCACTGGGTGATTGCATCCAAGGAGTCAGTTTGATGAAACTGGAGCATTTCGAAAGTCAAAGGCACCAACTTTATCTCAAGCCTACTACAGTGAAACTCATCAAGTCCCAAAATGAAAACAGTAGGCATGTGAATCCAATACACTGAATGTGGAGCTGTGGGGGCCAGAAAAGTTTAGAATAGAAACTTTTAATTTAATAACTGAGAGTCTGAAAGGTCTCTGCAAAATCTTTGGGAAGCCTATAAGGATTTTGGCTTCCCAACCAACTTCAGCAATATGCTCCACAACAAGATGCAGCTGCAGAATGTAGCTTTGGTTGCAAAATATCCATCTGATCTCAAAGTAACTTTTGAAGATGAGTTTGAACAGTATTATTCCTTCGGAAAAATGAAGCTTGCAAATTGCCAATTAACCTATTAAAACAGTTGAAGTCTTGCCACCTGGAACCCACTTTTCCAGATGTGGGCACCACTCATCACATTTACCTCACATTGCCAGTTACAAATGCTGAAGCAGAATGATCATTCTCCAGGATGAGCAGAACTAAAAGCTATGACTGCTCAATGAGAGAGCAGTCCAAAAGTGACGCCTTTGCCTTAGTGTCCATTGAGAGTGACTTGTCATGAAACCTGAACTACAGTGACATAATAGAAGATTCTACTAGTCTCCGATCTCAGAAGAAGCCCCTGTACCACTGTAGTTAAGGCCATTTTTTGTTGGGTATTTATATATCAGTTAATTGTTTGGGGCTATATACAACTTTATTCTTATATTCAAATCCTGTTTGCATTCTAATACTCAAAATACAGTAGCATAAGAACACAAAATCTTTTCTCTATCCGTGATACTTCTGTATTTTCTGCTGAGAAAGATCTAATTCTGATAATCTCATATTTACAGATTCACATACCCTCTCTAGTTTAAGGAAGAAGCGGGGGAGGGCCCAATTTCCATAATGCAGAGGCCTGCAAAATTCTTTAATCCAGTCCATAGCAGTCAAGCAAGAAGTAGATGGGTTAGAATTTAGAAGTAATAAGAATAGATATTTGGAATACAGAAATAATAGGAGGAGAATGTAAAGTAAGCAGTAGGAGATATAAAAGGGCATGGTCCATATAAGTGTTTAATTTTTTTAAGTGGAGCATTATAAAAAAAAATCCCAAACAAAAACAGTGAACAAGGTGGTCAGGATGCAGCATAAAATGGACAGAAATCTCTGCAAGACCTAAAGCAGAACACTCCTCCAAAAGTTGTTGAGATTTTAACCATATTTTTAAAACTGAGACCCTAAACCTACATCTAGTGAATACCACAAATAATGTCCAGTAAGAACCACCACAGGACAGTAAACTTTTCTTTTTCAATGGTGCCCATTATACATGTGCAGATATATTTTTGTGAGCATTACCTGAAGGCTGAGCTTTGAAAATCTGGCCCTTAATAGATAAGAACTTCACTAACTGGTGAAGTTTGATCATCTGAGCTTTCACTTTGTCCTATTTCTGGACTAGACATATCTTCCTTTCAATTTTATTATTAAATAGTGGATTTGTTTTAGTGTTTATTATGACTGCACATTCACATCTCCTCTAAACAGGGAAAGAATTGTCCCATAATTTTGCAGTGAAAATATTTTGAAACTACTGAATTTGCAGCAGTTTGTTGTAAGAATCATTTATTCATTTTATATTTAAATTACATAATCTTCCTTACTTTGGATAGAGAATATGAAGGATCTTATTAATGCTAGATTAGCTACATTCGGTCAAGGAAAATATGTAACAGCCATTGAGGATGACAGGCTCTGGCAGATTTAGCTATGTATTGAAGTCTGTAGGGAAACAGATTTACCCAGGAGTCATGCTCTTGCCAACTAGAGCCAGCCAATCTTGAGAAGGTTCCAGCCAAACTTTTCAGCATGATGGGAGAATAAAAGCTGAAAAGGCCTTAGAGATCTAAGTATATGTGATACTGTATTAGCTAACTTATATTGAACTCCTTCATAAATATTTGATGTTTGTAGCTTTCAGTGCCATTATGGGTAAATACTAAAATAAGTTCATTATATAATAAGATACGTGAAAGTAAGATAAAGAGTTGACCTAGCAGCCTAGAAGTAACATGAAGTGCTACCACCCGGGGAAAATCAATCTGAGAATCATAATTTAGTCTTTTATTTCCAAGGAGTGGTGTGGAGGCAGTATGATATCCGCTGGAGAGGAGGAAAGAGGGAACACTCTATAAAGACCCCTGTGCATGATTTTCAAGAGGTTTTAACAGGTTCTGGAGACCATTGTACCTCACAGGTCACAATCAAAGAGATGGTCATAACAGCAGAGGGACATTCAGGGCCTAGAGGAGAAATAAAACATCTGTTCTTTTTGGAGTTAATGTAGCCCTGAACATAAATTCTGGATTAATTTGGTATCATTACAAGACCTTGTGGTTTCCTTATTGCTGTGTGAGCTACACAAGCAGATGGAGTCCCTGGAATAACAACACAGGCACAAGTTTAACAAACAACAGAACAATGCGCATTGTCCCATCCTGCTGCTAGTACAAAACAGTTTAGCTTTCTCCTCCAGGCAGAGAGCATGGAGCAACACTCACACCCCGAACCTCCTTTCAGAATCACTTCTTGAGATAGGGCTCCTTCCTCCCTGGGAGAAGTCGCTCCCTCTAGGAACTGTTTGAGGATGTGCAACACACATACATACCTAAACGGCAAACTGTGAGACAGTATTCATGATAGCATTGATCTTGGTGAAATACTGTACTTCACTATCCTGGTGACGTGGTATGTATTTTCCCAGGTGCTCAGTTCCTGTTCCACAATAAGAAACCAGTGCTCCAAAAGCTTAAACACAAACACCTTTAGTCGCAAAATTTTACTGACTTAATGGGTCTCCTCGCATAAGTAAAGTTACTCACATAAATAAATCTTTGCAGGAACTGGCTCTAACACAAAATACTTCTAGATTTTCTGACAACAAAAGACAACTGCTTTTTCTTTTATTTCTTTTAATTTATTTCTTGGCTTCAGATTGGGAAGGATTCCTCCACCCTCCCCATATTCATGTATTTCTGCAAAAATATATATTAACTGTTATTACACCAATGTAGTGCAAATAGGGGAAGAAGTAGCAAAGACTGAATTGACTGTGTGGTTCCTTTTGCTGTAATTAATTGCAATGAACAATAACATGCTAAGTGACCTATTAAAAACCCACAATATCCTTGTAGAGCAGCTCTCTTCTGCTTTGATCTTCTTTAAATAGATAAAGCGTGACCCTCCTGGAATTATTTCTTAATAAATCATACCTTTTGCTGTTGTTCTGCAGGTTAGACTAACACTCAGGTTCTTTTTCTGTTCTGATACTAACTGCCAGACCAAAAATACCCGCAAAGGAATCAGTAAAAAATGTGTAGATTTTCTGACAACAGCCTAAGTTCCAAATCAATCTTTCTGGTTAAAGTAACAATCCAATACACAACATGCATTGGAACACAGAAAGAAATGACACAATTTAAAGCAAATATTTAAAATAAGTATAAAATAATTTACTTAGCTAATTTTTAATCTGCATTATTAATACTGAATGGAGGTGAAACGCTTTGGAACAAAGATCCATGGCGCATTTGCATGAATAATTTTTTACTAAACTATTTCAGCATAATAGTCATTACCAAATTGGTGCATAATTAGTGGACACTTGAAAAACACCTCACAATAAGTAGGAATCAGCATCAGTTCCTTTGGTTTTAGTTATAACATTAAACATATATATGGTTACTAAAAAAAGTCTTATACTTCATTGTTTATTTTGCTGGTCAATATTTTGCACATGAGCATCCTTCTTGTGGTGCGAATCCCCTTCTGGGGCACAGTTTCTCTCACAGTTCTGGCAGAAAAATCTCACAATACCCAGCTTCATAGAAGCTCGGCAGTGTAAGCACTTACAAGCTCTGTTATGGGTTCCGGAACCTTTGCTGGGGTCAGTCATACAAAATCTTTGGTAAGGATGATGACTGCACACAGGAAAAAGGACCTGCAGGCTGTTGGTGCTTTATGTGGCGTTGCATGGGTAAGCTATTGTTAGAGGCCTCTCCTGCTTTCATGTATATCTAGCTGGCTTGCAGTGGCAATTGTTCCTCCACCTTCTTGAGACCAAACTACCTCCAGTCAAAGTGTGAGTAGATCATTATGTATGGAAAATGAGGTAATCAAAAGACTTAGTGATCAGTCTCAATCTACTGGTTGGGAAGGGAATTATATCACAAGCATCTGGTGGGCTATCGAAGACAATTTTATTGAAACAACTGCAGTTTTCGCCTGATATGTGCACTCCTGAATGTATTTAATAGATTCTAAAGACCACTTAAGACCTACAGATAATGCCTTTGGTTGTACTATTATTTTTAACCCAGGAAGCTATGAAAATAGTGGGATTATTTAAAGATTTTAGGTAGCAACAGAATTGGATTCCTTGTAAATTACAAAATATGGTCACAAACATAGTCAATATAATGATCAGTGTCATCTATGATGATACAGTATATTCACGAGGCAGGTTTCTCTCAGCTAAAGGTTCTACAGTGCAAAGAATACAAATAAAAGGTTCCCCTTTTTAGTACTTCTGCATAATACAAAGTCCTTTGACTATTTCATTAACGATAATACTGGCTGTTGGACCCATATCACTGATGTTAAACCAGTAAATAACGTAAGGCCAAATACATTGTTACCAGCAAAATGATAATACCACTCCACTCAAGGAAAGACTTTTTGAGCATCTTACATTAAAATAACCACAAAAATGCCATCTGATCTAGCAGCATGAATAATACTAAGCAGTTTCTTAGTATTTTCTGAGTTATGTGCAGATATAAAACACATTTGGGTCTATGCACAAGGCTGGGGGGAAAAAAATCTGGTTCCCAATACTTTAGAAGTAATTTACAGTCTGTACTGAACAAACATACATATATGTTTGACACAGGCACAGGTTTCAGGATCTTTATCTTTTCGGTGCACCTCTAAAGTAACAGTTGATATCATAAAGGGGACTCATTAAATATTAATGTCAGAAACAGGTGCCAGAGTCTGACTAGAGCATTTATAGAATTCAGTACAGGATTCACTGGGGTCTTTGTTCAGGGGCAAAGACTTATTTGCCTGTTCACCTTCTACTACAGATATGTACTCATTTAGCTGGAATCTGCCCTTTAAGATCTTGTCTCCACAGGAAAATTGACCAGAAAAAAAAGTCCTGCTTTGTGAAGGAAATCATTGGTCCAGAATAAAGTGACATTTATTCTGCAATAGTTATTTTGGTCAATTTCCGCATGTGAACAAGGCCTAAATTCAGTTTGGGGAAGGTAGTTTTTGAAAAATATTTAGTTATCTCACTAGAGGAGCTAGTAAACTGTGAGGAATAGAACAGATCTAGCCGGGGCAACTTGCAGCAGAGCGTCTCCTCTGTTCTTTTACAGGTGTTGCAGGGACGGGGAGGAGCATAGGAGTCATTCCATTGCTAGGAGGGAAGGGCTAGGAGGGAATGGGCAGAGCCACCTTGAGCTGCAGCTGGTTTCTTTCTGCTCCCTTCCCCCCTCCACTGAGAATCAGGTCATTGGGGTGGGGGAGTGAGGCGTGAGAGACCTCTGCCTATTTCCGACAGCAGCCATGGCTGTTCTACCCAGGGAAGTGGGGAAAGCAGCTACTCAGAGAGGCCCCTCCCCCAACAGTATTAAAATTGCATGCCTCTCAGCAACCAGGCTTGCTTCTTAAAAGTTTTATTTCCTGGGTCCCGACGGGACCTGAAGCACGTTAAGCACTACTGATACGGTCTTTCCTCTTGATGGGAGTGCTGATAACTTAGCTGAATATGGTAATCAAATTAGTTTCTATTAAAGTAAAAGGTAACAAATATCAGATATAAGTTGTTGTTTATCCCAACATAGAAAGGAAAGGACATATATTTTTTACATTGTTGGCTTACAGAGTCTTTTGTATTATTATAATATAAACATAAAAGTATTAAATAATTGTGACTCTTCCCCTTCCAATTCGTCTCTAAAACAGTTTGGAAAAATCATCTGATCAAAGTTTTACCTTTGTTGACATCCCTATGTATGTATATTCAATATTATTTTGTGACGTAAAATAGTGCATTATTGCATATGTTAAACTCATACAAAAACCAGGAGAAATGTCTTACTTCCAAGCTCTAAACATTTGTAGGCATGTATTTTACTGCTGATTATTGTCACAGACAAAACCCAATAGTTTCATATTAACTTTCCATTGAGTTTTTTATGCTAACTTGAAAATGTTAGCTTGTGTAATTTACTAAATGCTGTTATGGGGAAGTCCCAAACAAGATTAAGTTCTTGTTCTTAACTGAGAATGTCAAGGCTCTGGGTAAAACTTTACATGCCTTCTAAGATGTTTTTGCCCATAAGATTTAACATCCAGTTTTCCCCTCAGTATTTATTTTAACTTCCTTTAAACAATAACAAAAAATATCACACATACAGAGCTTTTTTTGTCATGAGCCAACTACTCTCTGTATGTTTCTGTTGTCTGAATTTCTTGCAGCTTGAAAGATTAGCCTGGTAAATTGGTACCAAGGGCAGCCTGGAAGTGAAGTACTACAAGTGTATGCAATGTTTAAGGTCTGATTCTGATCATATTTATACTAGGGTAACACTGTTGACTTTAAATGAGTTATTTGTAATTTACAATCGTGAACCATAAAAATTAGGCATTTAAAATCAGTAAAATTGGGGTCTTATCCCATGACAGTATCTGCCTGCTGCATAAGTGCTGAGTATGGCACAAATTAAAAACAAGTTAGGTAATAACTTGGATAACTATTGACAATTTCCAGTTACTTATACAAATGGTTGTTTACCTATTTTATTAAGTGAGTGTAACCAAGGTTTGCTCTGGCAATGATTATTTTTTCATAGCAAGGTGTGATTAAGGATTCGAGCTGGCTGAAACTTTGACATTTTGAATCAGAACAAAAACAATATTTCAAAATTTCTCATGAAACAAATTTTTTCAAAAAATAATTTCAGAAAACTTTTGTTTTGAAATTCCAAAAATTCTGAAATTATCTCCTAATTCTATTGTAGTGAACAGTTTGACAGTTTTGACACGATACTTTAACATTTTGATCTAGAAAAGATAACAATTTCAGTCAATACTAAGTAGCAGCTGCCCTTAATGATTTTAAAAATAAAATAAAATATTTCAACTATTATATTTTGGCTTGGAAGGATTAAATTTTTATTGGTAAATGTCAATTTCACACACACACACACGATTTAAAAATATTTCTATCAATAACAGAAATTTACAGATGGACAAAGAAAAATTTTTTCTGAGAACTAGAGTTTAAGGATATTTACTTTGTATATTTTGACATGTGATGTTGAAAATTTGTGTTTTAACAGATATAAAGCTTTAACTTTGAATCTCAACACCTACTATCATTAAATAATTGTCGGTCCCATCCATAATTTTGCCCAACTGTGAAAATTTAAATAGATTAGAACTGAAAAACATGCTTAAACACAACTGTCAATATTATCCATCAAAATTATGGAAAAGTAAAAATTGAACTCTGCCAAGCCTAATCATATTAGGACATACCAGCAGTACTAGAGATTATTATGCACTACTACTAGTGATGTGCTATGAAATAGTGAAAGAATAGATCAATGGTCAGTAAAAATAAAAACCCATAAAATAAATTCTGAAATAAAATTTAGGAATTCCCCAAAACAAAATTTTCTAAAAGAAAAATGTGTTCATTCCTTAAAACAAAAAAGAAAGAAAGGAGGGAAAAAAAGCAAATCCATAATGATGTTTGTTAAAATCAACATTTTTTCAAAAAAGTTTCAATGGAGATTTCTGACTAGCTCTGTTAAGAACAGGGCCATTGTTTACCTACTCATATCACCGCAGTTATGCTGCAAACAAGAGTTAACATGAATATGCCCAAAAATACCCAATAGTTTAAATCTGGAGTTATCAAAAAAGTACTGCAAACAGTGAATTATTACATGGACTGCTAAGGATTTGTCTACCTGGGGGTTTTAAACTGATCAAAATGAGTTAATTGGATTTGAAAATCCCATCATTGTGCAATAACTCCCTATTTATCAGGCACTCTGGAGCTCTGTTGCAAAGTGGACTAGGTTTACTTCTAATTGTATTAGTTCGGTCTTTTGTTCACATGCAAGCAATTGCTGATCACCACTTTTTGCGTCCTTCCAACAGCTACTGCACAGTTCTTTGCAGGCTGACAATTACTGACCTGTTTACTTGTATGCCCTCCCTGCCCTAGTGTTAAGTGTCCAAGACGGACCTCCCTCCCTTTTAAAAGCTGATGCAGAGCCAGATTTTGCCCATTTACTCCTGAATCCCACTGTATCATTATTCTGGTGATACAACTGCGACTGCAGTCCAGAAGGCCCACAACATGCCTCATGCAGCTGCCAGGAGCAATCCTGAGATCTCACTGCCATCTGAGGAGAAGCGCTGGTTCAGGAAGCTCTGTGGCCAGCCACAGGAAAAAGATCTTTCAGTGGACATTGCAAAGCAGATATCCACAAAGGGTTATGATCAGTGCAGAACAAAGAGCAAGCAGCTCAGGAGAAAGTACATTGAAATGAGGGGTAAAGAAAAACAATTCAGCAGGGGATATGTGACCTGTCCATTTTTTGATAAATACAGTTAAGGCACTATATGGGGTGCTACCGCACTCTCCCGCTGAACCAAGGTAACTGGTTAGGCACGTCGGGGGATGAGCAGGAAGATGCTGGAGAGCAGCTGTTCCCCAGAGAACCAGGATCTTTTGGAGACTCAGGACCCTGACAACAGCCAACTGGAAAAGACAGCCCCAGTCCCGCCCTGCTACAACTGACCCTGATTCCTGCTTTGTATCAGCTGAGGCCAATTCCCCAGCCAGAAACTCAGGTCTGGGTTGAAGAGTCAGATCCCCTGGAAAGAATATCAGCCTATAAGTACCTATCTTGACAATTTATTATTGTTGTTGATGGAGATGAGTGAGGAGTCTCTCCCCTCATTCTGCGGTTTCAAAATGGTGTCCCCCCCTCCCCGGCATGGCGCAGTCACAGTCTGTACCCTGCTCCTTTCTGACAGCAGATTTGAATACCAAAAGTATTCATCTGTGCAAAATTCAACAGTTTACTGAGACAGTGCCGACAGGAAAAGACATTTGGGTAGTTTTTGTAGTTTACATGATGTCTGAGTGCACATTGTATGCCCAGTCAAGGCACAACCAACACGCCTCCCCACTGAGGTACAAAGCCCTACACTGGAGCTGACAATCAGCAGAGAACGCTATTTTTTTCTGCACTTTCTCCACATGGAATTTAAGATTGAGAAATTGCCTGACTGTTATGTGCATTAAAGGAAATAGCTGCAGATCCATGCCCCCAATATAGCTTGCAAGCCCCTTCCACTCCTGCACCACTTTTGGGGGCGGAGGGCATCCTGGTGAATAACTTCACAGCATCTCTCATTGGTCTGCCCTTTGCCTATTTGAATAAAACCATTCTCAGCCTCTTAGTCACCTGCCACAGCAAGTGAGAATCAGGACAGCCTGAAGGGGATGTATAGGGGATTACTATCCAGCTTGCCCCCCGATGCCCCCACAACCTCCCCTTTACACCTCCAATGCCATAGAAGGGCTTCCAGTGCACAAACAAAATTGCAAAACCAAATCAGGAGTATCAACTCCGGCCTCTGTATGCTGCTGACAGACTGGCCATCCTAGCGAGGAGAAAAAGGAAAACTCGTGAGGACATGTTTGCAGAACTCATGGCTGAGTCACAGAGGAAAACCAGGCTGGCTGAGAGATGGAAACTGTACATGAAGACCCAGCAGGGGAAAAATGCACAGCCTGTGCATTGCTTCATTAGATAGGGCATCAGGGATAAGCGGGGTACCTCAGAAAAACCTAACTAACATCCACACCATTAATCTCTACAGTGGTCCTGGGGGCAAACAGTCCTTTCTGCGTTAAGTAAAACAGTGAAAGATCATGGACCCTTCAGAACTACACTGCATTCATATCTGTAAATCTGCTACGGTGGTCCACCAGTCCTTGCAACACCATGGAGAAATACCCCTTTCTGTTGATAAATTCTGCACCTTGCCAAGGAGGTACATGGGTTTCCTCTATACAGTTTGGGAACCCAATGTGTGCAAAGCCATCAATCTCCTGAGCATTACCAGCTTCATGACCCAGCTAGACAGCACCTTATCAGCGGCAAGGCAGACCTGCAGTTGCTCTCCCCATGCCAAATTGATTGGGTATCAACGGGTAATATTCTGGGGTGGCCAGCTTCCCAGTGGCAATGGCGACCCATTTCTCCACGGGTATGGGGCATCTGCATGTTGGTATGCTGTCACAGAAGCTCCAGGGTCAGTTCTGCACTGATCTCAAGATAGATAATTTCAGGATGGGGAAGGCTCTCGCAACACAGCTGGTCATCCCAACACTGCAGAACAGTCCTCTCCCACCAATCCATGTTGGTTTCCTGGGCCCAGAAACAGCACTGAATGCTGTGTAGGTGATCCAGGATCTAGTGTCCTCTTGTTGCAACAGCTCAAAGTCCTCCTGTTATTCTTTCTCCTCCCGCTGCCACTGCCGCAGAGTATCCTTCTGCTACTGCCACAGAATATTCTCTTGCTCCGAAATCATCTGCTCAGAGGTGCAATGGGCGAAGTCCAAGGCCAAATTCTTCCAGCTCTGACTGCTGTAATACAGCCCAAGCAACCAGTGCAGAGACACATTTGTTACCATAATGGCACGGACTCAATATTTCATAAATGGCCAGGACTCAATGAGGAATAATCATTTGGTAAATCTGAAACAAATATTCTAAAATACTAAATTCTTTTATACATCCATAGTATAAATATCTAAAAAACTGTTCAGCTAATTTTCTTCAAAATGGGCTTTGTAGAACGCACATAGAATTATTAGATTTGGCTTAAATTTTAAATTTCAGTACTGTAACTAACTGCAGCTTTAATACTGAAGTCCCTTGACAGTTTAAATTAAACACCGAATATTATTCTCTCATTTAAGCAGTTGTCTTAATAGATTCCTCCTAATAATTTAAGTAACAATGGGGATAATGCTCCCTTTGATATACAAGTCCTGACTCCCATTAACATTCACATGATGTACACATGTCTATGGAATAATAAATTGCAAAATATGCTGAATGTAGAGCCCAGAGTATGGCAAAGCCAACTCAGACAAATTTTTGCTCTGAGTTACAATCATGTATCATCAGCTGTATGCAGTGTTGTTGTAGCTGTGTCAGTCCCAGAATAGTAAGACCTGAAGAAGAGCTCTGTGTAAGCCTGAAAGCTTGTCTCTCTCACCAACAGAAGTTGGTCCAATGAAAGATATTACCTCGCCCACCTTGTTCTCTATCTCCAGTGAAATTTAACATTAACTGTTTAATTTAAATTGTGAACACTGACTGGCTTGTGAAAATGTGTGCAACCCTTCATTGTGAAGATTACTGTAGTATATGCTAAAAGGACCTTGTCACCAGATCAGGATATCTCACCAGTCAACATCAAGTCACAATTCAAGAAGCTTTAATACCACACAAGTATCATATTACACAGAAACTAAGCAGTCTCCAGCCAGTCATTGTGCAGAGTTGCTGTGCATTACCTTCAAGATATAAACACATCTTGTTTGTTCTACTGCTGTGAAATTAAATTCTTCTATAAAAAGAATATTTGCATTAATATTAGGGCTGTCAAGCAATTATAATTAACTGTGATTAATCGCACTGTTAAACAATAACAGAATACCATTTATTTAAATATCTTTGGATGTTTTCTATGTTTTCAAATATATTGATTTTATTACAACACAGAATACAAAGTGTACAGTGCTCACTTTATATTTATTTTGATTACCAGTATTTGCACTGTAAAAAAATAGTATTTTTCAATTCACCTAATACAAGTACTGTAGTGCAATCTCTTTATCATGAAAGTTGAACTTAAAAATGTAGAGTTACGTACAAAAAAACTGCATTCAAAAATAAAACAATGTAAAATTTTAGAGCCTGCAAGATCACTCAGTCCTACTTCTTGTTCAGCCAATTGCTCAGACAAACAAGTTTGTTTACATTTGCAGGAGATAATGCTGCCCGCTTCTTGTTTACAAGGTAACCAGAAAGTGAGAACAGGCGTTCTCGTGGCACTGTTGTAGCCGGCGTTGCAAGATTTTTATGTGCCAGACGCGCTAAAGATTCATATGTCCCTTCATGCTTCAACCACCATTCCAGGAGATGTGTCCATGCTGATGATGGGTTCTCTTGATAACAATCCAAAGCAGTGTGGACCGACACATGTTCATTGTCATTATCTGAGTCAGATGCCACCAGCAGAAGGTTCTTTTTCGGTGGTTTGGGTTCTGTAGTTTCTGCATTGGAGTGTTGCTCTTTTAAGTCTTCTGAAAGCATGCTCCACACATCATCCCTCTCAGATTTTGGAAGGCACTTCAGATTCTTAAACCTTAGGTGAGAGCTATCTTTAGAAATCTCACATTGGTACCTTCTTTGTATTTTTGTAAAATCTGCAGTGAAAGTGTTCTTAAAACAAACAAGATGTGCTGGGTCATCATCTGAGACTGCTATAACATGAAATATATGGAAGAATGCAGGTAAAACAGAGCAGGGGACATACAATTCTCCCCCAAGGAGTTCAGTCACACATTTAATTAATGTATTATTTTTTTTAATTGAGTGTCATCAGCATGGAAGCATGTCCTCTGGAACATGTGAACATGTCATCTGGTGGTCGAAGCATGAAGGAGCATATCTAGCACATAAATACCTTGCAATGCCGTCTACAAAAGTGCCATGCAAATGCCTGTTCTCACTTTCTGATGACATTGTAAATAAGCAGAGGGCAGCATTATCTCCTGTAAATATAAACAAACTTGTTTGTCTTAGCGATTGGCTGAATAAGAAGTAGGACTGAGTGGACTTGTAGCCTCTGAATTTTTATATTGTTTTGTTTGAGTGCAGTTATGTAATAAAAAAAAATCTACATTTCTAAATTGCACTTTCATGAGATTGCACTACAGTACTTGGAATCATAGAAGATGAGGGTTGGAAGAGACCTCAGGAGGTCACCAAGTCCAACCCCCTGCTCAAAGCAGGACCAACCCCAACTAAATCATACTTGTATGAGGTGAATTGAAAAATACTACTTCTTTCGTTTATCATTTTTACAGTGCAAATATTTGTAAACAAAAATAATATACACTTTGATTTCAATTACAACACAATATAATATATATAAAAATGTAGAAAAATATCCATTTTTTTAATAAATTCCAATTGGTAGTCTATTGTTTAACACTGCAATTAAAACTGCGATTAATCACGATGAATTTTTTTTAATTGCAATTAATTTTGAGTTAATTGCATGAGTTAACTGCGATTAAATCAACAGCCCTATTTAATATACAGTAGAACCTCAGCGTTACAACCAGCTTGGAAATGGAGGTTATTCGTAACTGAAAAAAAGTTATGATTCTTTCAAAAGTTTACAACGGAACATTGACTTAATACAGCTTTAGAACTTTAATATGCAGAATAAAAATGCTGCTTTTAACATCTTGGATGGGATGGGTGGATGGGAATCTGGGAGGCAGTGACCATGAGTTGGTTGAGTTCAGGATCCTGACACAGGGAAGAAAGGTAAGCAGCAGGATACGGACCCTGGACTTCAGGAAAGCAGACTTCGACTCCCTCAGGGAGCGGATGGGTAGGATCCCCTGGGGGACTAACATGAAGGGGAAAGGAGTCCAGGAGAGCTGGCTGTATTTCAAGGAATCCCTGTTGAGGTTACAGGGACAAACCATCCCGATGAGTCGAAAGAATAGTAAATATGGCAGGCGACCAGCTTGGCTTAATGGTGACATCCTAGCGGACCTTAAACATAAAAAAGAAGCTTACAAGAAGTGGAAGGTTGGACATATGACCAGGGAAGAGTATAAAAATATTGCTCGGGCATGTAGGAATGAAATCAGGAGGGCCAAATCGCACCTGGAGCTGCAGCTAGCAAGAGATGTCAAGAGTAACAAGAAGGGTTTCTTCAGGTATGTTGGCAACAAGAAGAAAGCCAAGGAAAGTGTGGGCCCCTTACTGAATGAGGGAGGCAACCTAGTGACAGAAGATGTGGAAAAAGCTAATGTGCTCAATGCTTTTTTTGCCTCTGTCTTCACTAACAAGGACAGCTCCCAGACTGCTGCGCTGGGCATCGCAACATGGGGAGTAGATGGCCAGCCCTCTGTGGAGAAAGAGGTGGTTAGGGACTATTTAGAAAAGCTGGACGTGCACAAGTCCATGGGGCCGGACGAGTTGCATCCGAGAGTGCTAAAGGAATTGGCGGATGTGATTGCAGAGCCATTGGCCATTATCTTTGAAAACTCGTGGCGAACGGGGGAAGTCCCGGATGACTGGAAAAAGGCTAATGTAGTGCCAATCTTTAAAAAAGGGAAGAAGGAGGATCCTGGGAACTACAGGCCAGTCAGCCTCACCTCAGTCCCCGGAAAAATCATGGAGCAGGTCCTCAAGGAATCTATCCTGAAGCACTTAAACGAGAGGAAAGTGATCAGGAACAGTCAGCATGGATTCACCAAGGGAAGGTCATGCCTGACTAATCTAATCGCCTTCTATGATGAGATTACTGATTCTGTGGATGAAGGGAAAGCAGTGGATGTATTGTTTCTTGACTTTAGCAAAGCTTTTGACACGGTCTCCCACAGTATTCTTGTCAGCAAGTTAAAGAAGTATGGGCTGGATGAATGCACTATAAGGTGGGTAGAAAGTTGGCTAGATTGTCGGGCTCAACGGGTAGTGATCAATGGCTCCATGTCTAGTTGGCAGCCGGTGTCAAGTGGAGTGCCCCAGGGGTCGGTCCTGGGGCCGGTTTTGTTCAATATCTTCATAAAAGATCTGGAGGATGGTGTGGATTGCACTCAGCAAATTTGCGGATGATACTAAACTGGGAGGAGTGGTAGATATGCTGGAGGGCAGGGATAGGATACAGAGGGACCTAGACAAATTGGAGGATTGGGCCAAAAGAAACCTGATGAGGTTCAATAAGGATAAGTGCAGGGTCCTGCACTTAGGACGGAAGAACCCAATGCACAGCTACAGACTAGGGACCGAATGGCTAGGTAGCAGTTCTGCGGAAAAGGACCTAGGGGTGACAGTGGACGAGAAGCTGGATATGAGTCAGCAGTGTGCCCTTGTTGCCAAGAAGGCCAATGGCATTTTGGGATGTATAAGTAGGGGCATAGCGAGCAGATCGAGGGACGTGATCGTTCCCCTCTATTCGACATTGGTGAGGCCTCATCTGGAGTACTGTGTCCAGTTTTGGGCCCCACACTACAAGAAGGATGTGGATAAATTGGAGAGAGTCCAGCGAAGGGCAACAAAAATGATTAGGGGTCTGGAACACATGACTTATGAGGAGAGGCTGAGGGAACTGGGATTGTTTAGTCTGCGGAAGAGAAGAATGAGGGGGGATTTGATAGCTTCTTTCAACTACCTGAGAGGTGGTTCCAGAGAGGATGGTTCTAGACTATTCTCAGTGGTAGAAGAGGACAGGACAAGGAGTAATGGTCTCAAGTTGCAGTGGGGGAGGTTTAGGTTGGATATTAGGAAAAACTTTTTCACTAGGAGGGTGGTGAAACACTGGAATGTGTTACCTAGGGAGGTGGTAGAATCTCCTTCCTTGGAAGTTTTTAAGGTCAGGCTTGACAAAGCCTTGGCTGGGATGATTTGATTGGGGATTGGTCCTGCTTTGAGCAGGGGGTTGGACTAGATGACCTCCTGAGGTCCCTTCCAACCCTGATATTCTATGATTCTATGATCTTAATTTAAATGAAACAAGCACAGAAACAGTTTCCTTACCTTGTCAAATCTTTCCTTTAAATTTTCCCTTTATTGTTTTTGTAGTTTACTTTAACACAGGATTGAACTGCATTTGCGCTATTGGGGGGTAGGAGGGGGGGAATCTCTTCTGCTGCCTCCTGATTGCATATTTCTGGTTCCAAACAAGGTGTGTGGCTGACCGGTCAGCTGACTGGTCAGTTCGTAACTCTGAGGTTCTACTGTACCAAAAACTCAATTTCAAAAGCAAGTGTGAAGCAATTGACCACGAAAAGAGGATATTTGGGACCAAATCCTTAGCCACTGAATACAAGGGGCCAAATTCTGACATCGCTGGTGTAAGATGAGGTTCTGATCCAATGGCAACACTTACATTCACTTGCTTGGGGCCCTATTTTGGCTCTATTTTATTTATTGCATTAATATAAATAATTATTTCTGTTACAACTCTTGTAATACAATACTCTCTCTCTCTCTATCTGTTAGCCGTGTTAGGAGAGACAACAGAGGCACGTTTGCAATAATGCTATATTCTTTCTTGCGGTTTTGTCATGAAGACTCAACTCAGTAACAGTAGATGGGAAATCATGACCAGGGATCCTAGAAAACCATTTGCCAAGGAAAAATGCAGAATGTGTGTTTTTACAGAGAATCTTTAGTTTTTACACTTTGTGAAAAAACACACACATATGCAGTAGAACCCCATTTATCCGAGCTACCAATATTCGGCTCTCCATATTAACTGAACTGGGGCTGACAACCCAAGCCTTGGGTGGTGGGGCTCGGGCTGACAGCCCCAGGCAGAAAGACTCCCTATTATGGCTAGGGAAATGAAAATTCAACATTTAATTTTAAGCCCAGAAAAAATGAAGATTTTTTTTCTAAATCAGAGAATTTTGGGTGTTTTTTCATGGAAAACTAAGATCCCTGGTCATGATTCAGAGAGTTAACTTAGAATCAAAGAATATCAGGGTTGGAAGGAGGTCATCTAGTCCAACCCCCTGCTCAAAGCAGGGCCAATCCCCCATTTTTGCCCCAGATCCCTAAATGGCCCCCTCAAGGATTGAACTCACAACCCTGAGTTTAGCAGGCCAATGCTCAAACCACTGAGCTATCCCTTCCCCCATGTTTCACAACTACAGTTTTACTTGCAGAGAACCTCAAAGCATTTCTATACTATTACTTTCATTGAAACGAGTTTAAAGTTATGTAAAAACCAGAATGCCTTATCAAGACGATAGAAAATTTAAATTTTTAAACTATCAATGGGCGGAATTCACAATTAAGTTACATGCTATAATCACGTGAGTTTAGTGGAATGAATTCTGCTAAAGATAGAATGCACCCAATATAAGTCAATTCCACTATTTAGCACAGTGCTGTCTCCCATTCTGTGGCAACATTTAACTCTCCATTGTGCCCCCAGGGCTTCTGCAGGCAGAAAAGGAGTAAAATCAGCTGCAAAAGAGATTCCAGTTCAAAGAGGAAAAATAGAGCCATGCTTAGAAAGAGCACTGCATAAATTGGAATAGCTTTATATTGCACTTTGGCTTTTTTAAGATAAATGCTTCACAAAGAATGGTGAATATAAAATAATTAATTAGCTACAATTGTCTCTCAAAGGATATAAACTAGGATGGAATTCACAGTAGATTGAGATAGATACGCATGCATATAAAATATCTATCTATCTATTCAAACTGTAAGAGTCATAAGTTCTGCCAATTAGTATTCCTATATATATTGCCGAGAAACAATGCAGGACTGTTTATCACAGGAATTTTTTTGGCAGAACCTCAACATGTGTGATATATCTGCAATGTAAAAAGAAAAATTCCATTCTTTAAGTAGAGATGGGCCCAGAACTTGAAGACTTTTAACTCAGTCAGACTTTGCAAATGGTTCCCAAACTAAAGTGCCACAAAACTTAGGGATATCTAGATCCCAATATTCTAAACATGTTGCAGACCTCTCTTAAATAGGGGTGGGGTGGAGCAGAGGTCGAGCACCCTCCCGGCAACTCATAAAGATGGCACTTATGCAAAAAAAAGTGATGAATTTTTCATGGAACATTTTACAAAATATTTCCCCATTTTTGACTAGTTCAATTTAAACACTTCAATGAGAGCAGAGCTCTTTTGAAAGTCTGTCCATTTCTGAGTGTTAAGCTCTTTTAAAAATTTGGCTGAAGATATTTCCATTGCTGTGAAGGTAATATCTGAAATAGAGAGGACAGTGGGGCACAACTGAAAGTAAAATCTATAGTTCATACACAGGTTGAATTATGAGGTTGGCCCAAGGCCAAAGGATGGAACTCCTGGGCCCTGTGATTCAGATCTGAGAAACAGAGAATCAAAGGAAGGCTAGAGATTATTTTGGAGGGTGAGGGAACGAAGAACTGTCATGTCGGGGATGAAAGGGGAACAGAACTGGATAACTCTGTTGTAAGATGTAGAGGGGATATGGGCAGGGTTTCTTATCCAGTACATCTGAAATTTAGATAACATTCATAATTAATTTCAAGTTAAGATTAAGGGAAAGAGCATTGTCTAGTGGCTAGACCACAGGACGGGGAGTCAGATCCTCCAGGTTTTATCTTCAGCTCTGCTACTAACTCAAAATCACTTGGTCAAAGTTTTTAAAAGTGGCCTCTACTTATGGATGCTTCACTTTTTGGGCAACCAACTTGCGCCGCTTGGGGCCTGATTTTTAGAGAAGTTGAGCACCCACAACTGTGACTGAAATCAATGGGAGCTGTAGGTGCTCAGTGAATCTGAAAAAACAGGCCCTAGCTGCGTCCCCAACCACTCAGACTTCAAAATTAAAGGGTATTTTTGAAAACTTAGGCACTAACTTCTCAGAGATTCAGTTTTCCCATCTCTAAAACAGGGACAATGATGCTATCCTACCCTCACAAAGATGTTGACAGGTTTAATTACGAAGGGCTAGATTTTGGTACAGCTCCATTCATACTCCATGTCTAGCTTCCTGTGAGCCCCAAGCAGAATAATTAGGGAGAAGCAGCATATTGACTAACCAGAATCTCATTTTCAATGTCTATAAAGCTCAGCCTGGCAGGATCCAGGTGCGGGGTGACAGAGTTCTGGGTGGGGCAATCTGGGTGCAGGCAGCTCAGGGGGGGTCTAGGTACAGGGGGGATCTGGATGTGCAAGGGCTCGTTTGGGGGTTCTGGGTGCAGGGACAATGGGACTCTGCAGGAGGGTCCAGGTGAAGATGATTGGGGCTCAGCTGGGGGGGGGGGTGAGAAGGGGGCTGGGTATGGGAGGCTCAGCTGGGGAGTTTGAGTGCTGGTGGAGTGGGACTCGTTGGGGTGGAGGTCCGGGTGCAGTTGGTTGGGGCTCAGTGAGGTGGAGGTCCAGGAGCAGTTGGTTGGGGCTCAGTGGGGTTAGGGTCCCAGTATGGAGGACTCATTGGGGTGGTCCAGGCACAGGGAGGGCCTTCTGGGTGGGGGATTCAAGTGTGGAGGGCTCAGTGGGAGGTGGTTTGGGTCCAGAGGCACGGGGTGGAATTTACAGGGGGGAAGGCTCAGTGGGATGGAGGGTTGTGTATGGGGGGTCCAGATGCACAGGGGTTGGGTGGACAAGCAAGGAGGAAGTGGGGAGGGGTGTAGAGCTTCCTGCAGCCAGGTGCCACCAGCCGGGGCATCCCCAGCTCTCCGCATAGATTTACCTCTCCACTGGCTGCTCCAGGCTCCTGCATGACATGCCTAGGCTGCTGGGGAGGGGCATGTGCTCACTTGTTGAGGCTTCCCCATCAAAAGTCATTTTTCTGCAGGGATGCAAAGAAATCTGTACGGGACACGAATTCTGTGTGCGTGCAGTGGCGCAGAATTTCCCCAGGAGTAACAAGTACAGAGTATTTTTGGTAAATAAGAATCAAAAGAAGTATGTCCTCCAATTCCTGACTTTACCATTGAACATTTTACTTTTCCTATTGGAGATTTTTATGTACAATGTTCTCCTCATTGTATATTTGATATTAGACTAATTATTAAAATTATTTTTGAAACTCACTTTGCAGAACTGTCAAGTTTGTGTTTAAGTTCCATGACAGACGTGCTTTTTGCTTTTCATTAATGTAAAGTTAGGACAATCTGCCATGTGCTGTTACAGAGAGAAGAGATACATATTACATTTAATTTTTAAAAAAAAATAATAATGGCTAGTGAACTCTGCTGTATAAAAGAAACCATAAAGGAAATATTTAAGGCATTGTGTCTAACAAACAGAATTTCTGTTGGTCTACAATACATGCAAAGTGAGGCTGCTTGCAGCGTTTTGCCTTGCTTTGTGTCTAAACAAAGACTAATTGGTCCCATACTTGACTTTTTGTCTCCAATTATGCTGCAATATCATAAATGACCACACAGCTGACCTTTAAGACAAGATGCTAAAAGTGGTCAGGAAAATATTCTTGAATCCAGAGAACTCAGGCTGGAATGAGCTTGCTGATAATTAGATGCAGTTTTTATCTGTTTGTGCACTCTACTGGATTTTAGTAGCTGAAGAGAACACACTTTATATTGCATATTCCACCTTTCCTAAAGACTCTATTCCATTAATTTCAAAACTTGGCACACAGTTTCAAAAACCAAGGATAAGAATTGTTGCTACCAATACAGCACTGAAACTGAGAAATAGCGAACGGGGAACATAACAAAAAATACTCCATCATCTGATATCCTGAGAAAACGCATGTAAAAATAAAGTGGCCTAACGAAACAACCTCTCTGGTTCTTCTTATGTAAGGGCTAAAGGATCAGAACCTTGGGCATTATGCATTTCAGCACAGCTTATTTCAACTGCAAAGACAATACTAAATTATTTGTATAACATAATCTCAGTATAAATCCCTTGTTTCAAATGTTCAGTACCCTGAGTATAAGAATGGCCCCATGTACACTCAGTGTGACCAATTTCAGTGGCACTATTCCATTGCCACGAAAGTCCCTCCATCCCATCTCTCCTCCAGCCCCACACAAACACACACAACTATAACTCTCAGTGGAAAATTCTCACTGACAAATGATTATTTTGATGATGTTTTGATTTGTGTTCTGCTCTCCAGGTGATCCTGGCAGCTCTGCACACTGGACTATGCTTCTTGCTTGGCAAACTGGACTCTGGCTCCCTGACCCCCTGCTGCATGGAATAGTGCAAGGAGCATGCACTGAAATCCAATTAACTCTCCTTCTGGGGAAACTGGAGAGTAGATTGCCATTGCAGACAGGTCCCAACAGGGGAGGAAGACTGGAAACAAATCAGTGGAAGTCTGGCTGCATCAAAATAGGAAATTCTGCAGCAGAAATGCTGAATTCTGTGGCATCTTGCAAAAGAGTCAGACTCTCCGGCCCCAAATGAGATTAATAAAGTATTTTACATCTGTCAGATCTATGGTTTCAGACTCTCTTCAGACAGGCATTATGGCATCAGATAACCCTGAAAACGTGAACTGAGTAATCTCCACAATCATAAAAGCTAAATATTTTTTTTTTTACTGAAAATTGAGAATTTGGAGTATAACTCTGCTGCAATGAGCAATTTCTGCAGCAGTCAATTCACAGAATACATAACATTTATAAGGACTCAATCCTGAGTGGCAGCCAAACTCTCCCTTTGGCCTTTTCCTGTGATGTGCCAATCCAGTCCATGGTGCCAGATAGAACATCTTAACTTATGCCAGCTGTCAGTGGCTTCAAGGGGACTGTTATGGCTGCTGAGAACCACAGGATGCAGGAATGCTTCGATTACACTCCCTATGCCAGCTGAAGAGAAGGGAGGTGGCTTAGAAGAGATATTCTGTGGGGCAGACAAAACAGCTTTAAATAGGGTGACCAGATAGCAACTGTGAAAAAACGGGATGGGGGTGGAGGTAATAGGTGCCTATATAAGAAAAAGTCCCAAAAAACCGGGACTGTCCCTGTAAAACCAGGACACCTGGTCACCCTAGTTTTAAGGGAACCAAGAGCCGCCCTAACCCACCAGAGGATTTGTCCTAACTCTTTTATAAAGTCTCCCTTATATAAAACATTCACACTGTAACCTGAGCATTTCTTTGTCTCAGAAGGGTAGCCTGAAATAGTGTACATACTGTTTGTTTGTTTGTTATTCTAAAAAGACGGCCTTAACTCTGATTTCACTTAAAGTGGTATAAATGAGGAGCAACTCCACTGAAATCAGTGGGGTAGTACAAGTACAAAAGCAGTGTAAATGAGGCCCAGTCTCCCTGAAGCTAGCCTTGGTTCTTTATACTAAACATTTTTTTTCCAACAAAGGTTTAACACTGAGGAATTTGTATCACCTGCCCATATTATATCACCACAGAGCAAAAAACAAAGCTTGCCATAATTTGTCAGAAGAGTTGCAAAGCGCTGCATCACATAGCACACTGAGAAAGTACCAGGTCTCTTTCACAGAACCACATATTCAAACGAGAATCTAAAGTGGCTTTAACAGTGAGTCTTTGAAAGGAGACATTCTGCTGGAATGAGATGCTTTTTTTCCCCGAGTGCTTCCCCTTCCCCCATCCTGATTCCCACCCCTACTCTCCCTGTCATTGCTAACTGGTGCCGGTTAAAACTGGCTAGTTCCAGCCCTAACAGCATCTTCTCTCTCTGAGCTTTTGTTCCCAGTTAGAGCACAGCACCACTTCTGTTTCCAGGCAGCTCATGTAATTAACCTACAAATTGCCAAATATTGCAGGATATCATTTAATAATATGACAGTGACCCAAAGCTAAACAATGCATCTTTTTAATGCAAATAGTTCAAACTGTTCTATTTTAGTTGCAGCACTAGTTATTTATACATTCTCTAGGCATTAGATGTGAAGTAGCTTTAACCCCATAGCCACTTACATTTAATATAGTATAACTTGCATTTATTATTGCTAATTATGTGAGCCACTGAATCTGTCTTTTAAGAAAAACAAAGCTGATTTCCAATAGCAAAGGATGCATACCAGTAATTTTAGGTGTCTTCTGTTTCATTATATTAGATTAGAAATGTGACTGGAAACATTTCAGATCCATTTTAAAGTGTATCTCATGGAGACTATGGTCAGAGGGGGAATGATTTCCAAACTGATTAAAGATTAATCTTTTTTAGAATGGATATGAAACATTTGGAATCTGAAGTATACCTTTTATTGTATCTTGTCGCACAATATGAAACAACCTAATCCTATGAAATTACTTTATCCTTTGAAAAAAATGCATAATTATGTTTAATTATTGTACTCAGGTTAATACACTGGCCTTTATCATGCTGCCCACTGGCTAACTAACTGATTGATAGAAGGCAAATTACAACATCAGATAACATATTGCAAATTCGCTAAATATTCAATGTACAGTATATTGCAATGAAGAATCTTGACAAAAAACAACAAGGATATAGGGTTCAGACTCAGAGTGAAATAGATAAAATGCCTGTGCTGTAGTAGATTTTTTTTCTGGAATTGTTTTAAGCACTGAATATGCTTGTGTCACTCCTGGCACAGACAAGAGACCACTTCTCTGTAGATAGGACCAGCCCCAAAGAGCCAGGCACAGATCTAAATTTTTTTTAAAAAGCTATTTGTGGGCTGATGGATGCTTAGCTCTGTTTACATTCCTTCCCTGAGGTGATTGCAGCTCCTCTGCTGCTACTCTGCAATACTGGGAGCTGTTTACATTTGACAGGCCTTAAAAGATGAGTATTTCTTTTGGATCTGTGGTAATTTTGCAAGGGGGGAGGGTAATTAAAAAAAATAATAATAAAAAGAAAACCCACCAGGAATGTGGAGAATCAGCTCTGGTAAACATGCCCTTTCATCGAAATGCAAGGAAAGTAGGCCAAAGAACAATATCATGTACCTGTGTAACTATGTAAACACCCAACTACTTAACTTTGATATAGCTAAAACTATTAAGCACTGTATCAACTTTCAAGAAGCAGATAAAGGTGCTTTTTCCTGTATCTCCCTTTCTTCAGCTTTCTAGAATAGGATATTACCCTCCTAATCTTCTATTGCACAAGTCAGAAACAAAGAATGCTCCCTTTTAAACAGACACACTTCTGCTATCAGCTTCTTTTTAAAGATTGTTCAGTATTTAACTTCAACATTATTTTGTAAATTTGCTGTTATATGAACATGAAATGTTTTTGCTGCGAGGTAAGCAATCCAATCTCATCTAATTCTTCCTACTCTCAACCATACTAATTACAGCAAATAAAGAAAGTATGGTAAAGTAACGAACACCATTAACTTTAAAAGTGCTGAAAGTAGCATCCATACATAAATGTGTGATAAATGAGGAGCTCTTCACCCCACGTCCTGTATGGTTTCATTTATTAATTTATTTTAAACATGGACCCATGCTCACATATTGAACAAAGCTGTTTGGCGCAGAGACCAATCTTTTTGTTCTGTATTTGTATAGTGCCTGGCACAATGGGGTCCTGGTCCTTGACTCAGACATCTAGGTGCCATGATAATACAAATAATAAAAAATAATACTGTATCTTAGAATTCATTTATGAGGTCTCACTGCTATATTGCTCTACCTCAGTTGGTTTCCAAGGCCTGGTGCAGAGGGTGAGATCATGCAAGCTTTGGTTCCTTCATTTTCTCTGTGCTTCACCAACTGCTGGGATAGGAGATGTGTTTGGGGAACAGGCGTTGTACATGGGGCTTCCCTGAACCTTGGCAATCCCCAGCTGCCATAATGACCCTTTCAGACTGTTTGCAGAATTTAGAACATCCTTTTAAATATGAATTACAGAGTTTTTTAAAAATTGGTTGGACATAAAACAACAACCTGAGAATACAGAATGATAGAAAGAGTCAGAGAGAAGTTTTAGTATCCTATGCCACATTCTGACACTAGCTGCATGGGCCCAGGTCCTTAGTTGGAGTTATCTTTGTGCCACACTGATTCTGGACTAGCTGTGGGTCCAGCAGAAAATCTGGGCCTATGTATCTAAATTCAGAATCTTTTCTTCCATTGCATAAAATTTTATCTGATTTCTGTGCAGTATAACTGAAAAGAAATCAGTGGAGCTTCTCAGGGCGTAAGGCAGGGCAAACTTTGACTCCAATCTTCATAGTTTAAATCTTTAACACTTACACAGTAGTAGAGTTTCCATATATACACACCTTCAAATGATCACTCATTTAATCTGTTCCTCATTACAGACCCAAATTTACCTTTTACACAAACTTCATTTTATTTTACTATTTCATGCTAATTTTCTTATGCAACAAATTAAAATTCATAATTCTGAAGTTATAGGAAATGGAATTTATGCTAAAGAAATTAATTTATTATGAGCTACTTATGTTTCTTTACACACAGCCTCACTTAATACTTTGGGTTTTTTTCCTATTTGTAGTACATTTACAGGTATTAAGGTCACTGCCAGGAACAGAATGTTCATTCAGAAATTTGGTAAAAAATGTTTCAAATCTTTCCTTGAGTTCACCGTAGAGAATAATCCAGTAGAATAGCTGCAAAAACACATGAATGAATGAGCAGACAACTTCGGTATGCTGAGAAGCGTCTGATCAGGAGAATGTGTAAGAGTGCCTCTCAGTGGGCAGAGAGGTTCAGTGTGAAAGTGAAAGTGTTATCTAATTAAGAGGCTGTGAAAGTGGAAACTGTGGAAATCCCCTCTATCTTTGTGTGTCATGGTTTTCTCACTGAATAAATAAATTCGCGGGGTAATTCCCATCAAGACTTTTCCAAGAAACGCAGCAATTCACATTATTGTCTAAAGTATATTAAATTATGTGGTACCGCCAAAATCCCCACACTGAATAGACCAGGGGTTCTTTCGGGTTAGGGTGACCAGACGTCTCGATAAAATCGGGACTGTCCCGATTTTTAGTTCTTTGTCCTGCGTCCCAACCGATGCACAGTTGGGATGCCATTTGTCCCGATATTGCGGCTTTGGCTGCTCCAGGGTTTTGGGGTTTTTTGAGGGCCCTTCAGCAACTCCGGCCACTTTTTGTTTTTTGCTTCCCCCATGGGTCCCGATATTTTGTCCATTTCATCTGGTCACCCTATTTCGGGTAGGATAGAGGAATCTGTGCATCTGTGTGTAAGCAGCATATTAAAAATATCCTAGTCAAAACTGCAAAGTCAGCAAATGTTAGAGCGTTTGCTGCTATGGTCGTCCACATATTTTTCAGAACTGGTGCTGTTCATGTCTTGCCAAAGTTTTTAGATACATAGTTTTACCAGGTATGTCAGGTCACTCTCTACTTAACTAAGGCCATATGCAAGTAGTACTATTCTGCTGTCAAAGTTCTGCTCTAAAGCTCTTTGCAATTTACCTCAAAATCTCAAAATTTGCTTTGACCCCAAAACAGCAAATAAATTAAAAAGCACAGTCAGCATTTAAACAAAGAGCAGGCAGGCTAGTCAATCACTCTTGTAAGATAATGATATTGGGCTGTGACTTGATAAGGAATCAGCACCACAGTGCAACAAGGAGGAGGAATTGTTGCAATATTCCTGCAATAAGCAGTCAGCTGACTGGCAACCCTAATGCATTTTTGTTTTGGGCAAGTTGCTCAAAATGACTGCACCACAACTAAAGGGGGGCAGAATTTGTCTGGGCTTACCCAAAGAAGGGCAGCTCTGCTTTGTGGTTTGGTGGGGTAGAGAGGAAGGTGGTCAGAAACTGCTGTAAAAGGTGCTCGGTGGTCAGCTTTGCAGCAATGACTCACCTCCCTCATGCCCCGAGGAATGTGCATAAAGGTACAAAACCTGGGTGGGGCAAGTCTCTATGTCCAAGCAGCGAGGAAGCCAGCACCCACCTTCCCTCTCCTAGTGGACGAGAATGGCAGACTGGGTTAGGACCTGCTGTGGGCACTATGCTAGTTGCCCCTTTTAAAGGGGGTCTGGGAAGGAATTTTTCCCACACCACCAGAATTGCTTTTGGTGGAGTGTGGTTTTTTTTGCCTTCCCCACAGCAGGTGTGAGGCTGGCCCTCTTCTGGTGAATAGAAAAGGTGGTAGGCCATATGTTGCAACTTATTTTCAACTTAGACTTTCAACTAACAGGATAAGTGCAGATACTCCACAGCGAGGGCAGCCAGTGACCAGATAAATGGCCTGGTAAAGGACTTAAAAGGAGGTACTGAACAAAGGAACAGAATGGGGGAGGGGGTTCAGGGACTCCTATGATTGGTACAGCAGGGAGCCAACCCCCCACCCATTCTTATAGCCCTCCTTAACTCTCTTATGAGGCTGGTGGATGATAAGGTCCAAGCCATGGGCTGGCTGGGCGACCTGGATGGAAAAAAGCTGGGCTCGTGGAAGCCCTGGAAAATTGATTTAAATAAGCATGGATTTGCCTGCACTGTACACTTTATCTGCCGGGTAGTCCCAGACATCTATATAATAAAGTTGCAGCCTGATTAAAACCCATAACAAGTCTCCTGTCCTTCTTGCGGTATACCCAGACAATGAACACTTGAAAAGTATGACCACTACTTTCTAATGCAGTGGTTCTCAGCCTTTCCAGACTGCTGTACCCCTTTCAGGAATCTGATTTATCTTGTCCACCCCCAAGTTCCACCTCACTAAAAAACTATTTGCTTACAAAACCAGACAAAAAAATACAAAAGGGTCACAGCACACTATTACTGAAAAAAATTGCTTGCTTTCTCATTTTACCATATAATTATAAAACAAATCAATTGGAATATAAATATTGTACTTCCATTTCAGTGTATAGTATATAGACCAGTTTTTAGAAGTCATTGTCTGTATTTTCTGTATTGTACTGACTTCGCTAGTGCTTTTTATGTAGCCTGTTGTAAAACTAGGCAAATATCTAGATGAGTTGAGATTGCCCCTGGAAGACCTCTGTGTACCCCTCGTTAAGAACCACTGATCTATAGCACCTATGTTTAGTGGTCTGATCAAAATAGTGTATTTAAATTAAAATGAGTCCATTCAAAATCCCTATGTTGGAGAAAACCTGAGCTCTTGGAAAGCTCAGGTCCAGATCCAAACTTTCAAGCCCATATTTAATGAAAAAAATCTCTTTTCCAACTTGATGACTGAATGTGGCCATTTTGATTTTAACTTCACATTTAAATATGGCAAAACTTCACATTAATCGCAAATACACTGATTAAAAACATGTTTGTTGGGGACCAGGACCAGTCTTGCTTCCACTGAAGTCAATGGTAACAATGCCTTTTACTTCCATGGGAATGATAGGCTACGTTTTAGTCACGGGTATTTTTAGTAAAAGTCATGGAGAGGTCACGGGCCACAAATTTTGTTTACTGCCTGTGACCTGTCCATGACTTTTACTAAAAATACCTGTGAATAAAACTTGGGGGTGGGCTGTCCGGGGGCCCCGTGGGTGCTGGGGGTGGGCTTCCCGGCTGCTTCATGGGCAGCGGCGGCACAGCACACGGCCCTGGAGCCCCATTGGCGGGGCCAGCAGGCTCCCTACCTGGCTCCACGCTTCCCCCTCCCCCAGCAGCAGCAGAGTCCTAGGTGCCTCCACCTGCAGGCACCACCCAAGCAGCTCCCATTGGCCACAGTTCACAGACAATGGGAGCTGCGAAGTCATCACTCTGGTGGAGGCAGCGCACAGAGCTGCCTGGACACACCTCCGCCTAGCCGCTGAGGGGGGGGGGTATGTCGTTGCTTCTGGGGAGCCCCCCAGATAAGCACCGCCCAGAGCCTGCCTCACCCCATCCTGTGCCTCACCTTCTTTGTCCCCTCCCACACCCAAACTCTGTTGGTGTTGGGGGGGAGGGTGCGGGGCGGCCCGAGACTGTCCCAGCAGCTGTTGGTATGCCTGGTGCAGGGAATGCCTGAGCTGCCCCTGAGCCAGGAGCACCGTCCGCTGCAGAAGTCACGGAAAGTCATGGAACCCATAACTTCCATGACAAACTCACAGCCTTATCTATAAGCAATGCTCATATTGGAGATAAAATTAATATAGACAAAATGGACCAAATCTGATGTTGAATGAGTGGAACTGATTGTGAAGGGACCGAATGGAGATTAGGAATCTTGAGTTTACTGTGAACTGAACACCTGAATGAAATATTATAGTATTATTTACAAGTATGTTACCTGCTGTTTTAAAAATATACAAAGATAATCATTTTATTGTTTTTTAAAGTTAAGCGGAAAGAAGACCTAAAACATGCAGATAAGTTCATGAAAGAGGGAGTAAATAACTATTATCTCCCCTATTATTCTTGAGAAAAAAAATTCATTCTTGGCTGTCTGGCTTAATAAGGGACAGACAACTGTTCACTGTCATTGGAAGCAGACATCCTATTGTCTGACAGACCAGTACATTTTAAGTACATATTTCCTATGGAAAACAATGGTGTAATGCAGTAAATCTGAGAGAAAATTACCATGAGTTTTCAGAGATGCTCAGCACCCATAGCTTCCACTGAATTAATACCAATAATTTATTCATCCTCAGATATTAAGGGAATTGGACAACTTTCAACAAATACATGAGGATATACTGACACAGGTAAAAAGGTGATACTTCTTCCTACAACCCACAATTAAAATGTACTTATACCACACCCTGCAGGTCTCCCCTAAAAAGCTAACAATTCCTTTCTTCCAAAAATGTAGACTTGTGTTATACATGTGAAATAAAACTAATAAAAATAATTTTATTGCAACGCTGTTAATCTATATCTCTGTACCATGTATTTACAGAGTTGCCAACCCTTACTATATTATCATGAGTCTTGTGATATTAAGTGCTCTGTAAAAGCTTGACAGGATCACATGTAGCAGTCTTGCGAATGTCTGCCCTTATTCAAAATAGCCACTGTCTCCCATTGCCTTTAAGCAATTACCTAGGCAGCCACCATCCTCCAAGGGCATTATTTACCATATGGCCCAGCAGGAGGCAGTGCGGCAACAGAATGTGAGGGGAGTGGAAGGGGTTCAGAGACAGGAGAATGTGGAGACGGGGCAGAAAGTGTTCGGGGGAGATCAGAGGAGGGTGACAGAGAGGGAAGTTGATGGGGGATAACATACTATTCTGGGGTAGCCAAAATCTGGACATGTATGTACATAAAGAGAGAGTAAACTCATGAGTGGTAGCTTTCCAGAAATGCTGTTCCCCTCCATTCAACCACAGCTAATTTTGCAGGGGACAATCCCATAGTCCATCAATCTAATGATTCTCATGAAAGCTAACTCTTCTTAGGTTCCCTTGTGGCTAAAAGATGACCCTGTAGAAACAGAAGGCATGGTATCCCTTGCACAGAAGAGTTGCATACAAACTGTGATTTGGTAGCTTTGGAGAGCTTGGCATACAAACCATTTGACTGACTCAAACCATTTGAGAAGCCATTGTTGTACAATGAAACCTCTCTCCCTTTCTGCTTCAAGAGAAACAAATTATGTTTTCATCTTTTCATTCCTCCGAATCCTCCTCCCTTTAGGAAAAGATCTGTCTTGATGGACCCTGAACACTGCCATTGAGTTGGATGTTGTTTGGGGTTTAAGTCAGAGGGGAATTTGGCTCAATCTAATGTTTTCCACCCTCTTGCTTTCCTTTTTTTCCTGTCAGTCTTCTCTAATTTAAAGTTCATTCTCCTTTTGACAGTATCTACCATAAAAATTGACACAACATGTAATAAAATATATGAAGGAATGCGGAATAAAATAAAAGCAAGGAGTAAAGAAGAACAGCTTAATCAGTTGAAAGTACAGAGAGGACTACACAGGAAAATTAGGACGGCAGAGACTAAAATTTGTAAGGGACACCAAGTGTTAACATTATCCATACTCTTGCAAAAAACAAGCATTCAAAATAGTCTGATGTAGTCTTAAAAGCTAAGTTACGGCACAGAAGCAGCACCTGGGCACACAAGGAGTTAATGCTCGCTTGGGAAACTCTGGGAATTGTGACAGAGCTACTTCCAATATCAAAGTTAGCTCATACCCAGGAACAGATTGTATTGTTAAACTAACTATTGTGTAAGAAAAAAAGGGAAAAAAAAGGGTCCTAGCAAGGTGTCAGAGCTTTAAAACTGGGTTAAAGCCTAGTAATAATTAACATTGGTTTAATCTTTAAATTAGTAGTGGTGTGAAAAGTTAAGAATAAAATTGCCACTAAAATATTTTGCCACTTGGCCACGGTGAAGAAAACATCAGCTAAATATAAACATTACTGTGCAGAGACGTGATTGCAGCAGCAGAATTGTCACACGGCACTTAAAAAAAGGTTCTCCAGAAACATCCCCTTTGTCCATTTCAGTCAGTGAAGGCTAAAGATAGATTCTGAATTAAAACGACAGTGTTTTGCATGGGAATAAACTACTGCTGATGACCCAGATTTCAGTGTTTGTCATCCTCAAAATACTGCTGATTTGGGTAATCATTCCCTTGCCTAACAAAATTCCCCTTGTATAACAAGACATATTTTCTTAAACCAAAATATAGGTGGAAACTATCAACCATACCAAAACAATAAAAATTATATTTAAAAAAAAAATTCGCCCAACATTATAGAGGCACAACTCCCACTAAGATTAACATACACATCTTGAAAGAAAAATAAACTTCTACTGAAGTTGCCATTGAAATCCACAGAAACTGATGTGTTTGATCAAGCTGCCAACAATACCCATAGCTTTTAAAATTTTGTTAACTTGAAGTGCATATAGGTCACTTGGTTTTAAGCCAAACTGTGGCAATTAAAAATCACTAGAAACAAATGGCAGTGGATTCAAACTACAGCACAGCAGATTTAGATTAAATCTCAGGAAAAACTTCTGAACTGTAAGCACAGTAGGACAATGGAAAACTTCTGAAATCTCCTTCACTGGAGGTTTCCAAAAAGAGTTTGGATAGCCATCTGTCTTGGATGGTTTAGACACAATAAATCCTGAAGGGGGTTAGACTAGATGACCCTTGCTGTCCCTTCCAACCCTATAGTTCTATGAGAGTGTATATGTGTACAACATTAAACTTTTTTCTCTATACTTGCTCCCTCCTCCCCCCTAGACAGGGTGATTTAGGGAGTTGCTCTTTAAACAAATGTGCTTTGTTCTTTACAACAAGGAATTTTTTAAGAGCTGCATTTGCACCTGACATCCGAGGAAGATTTCTGAATTTGGAAAAGGATTAGAGTCTTAAGGGGACATCATTTTTCCATAAGGCCAAGCAAAGCTGCTCCTATGTAGGTGTACTGGGAAAGGCACAGGGAGCCCCCAACCCCAGAGCATTATTGGGTGGGTTGTACAATATAAATGCAGAGGGTGGGAACAGCTAGAAATGCTGGAAGTGCTGCACTTCTGAAAAAGTCTAGGCAACTTGCGAACCATGGTCAGGTTCTTGCCCACCTGTCCACTGGCTTGTGCCTGAAGAGCACACGAGCTTTTTCTTATAGGTATGGAAAGGTTCTTACAAGTAAAAAAATAAAGGTAATCTTTTTAAACCCAGGTAACAAGTGGCGTTGCACATGCTTCTCCCGGAATCCTTGAAGTTATTAAGCCTGCTATTCTTCATGTAGGCATAGGAACTCCTACTGCCACCACTTGGGCACTCATTTCCACACCCTTCTCACAACACACTGATGAGTGCACCTGTCTCTAAGGGCTATAATATAGTCCTTGGTTTGCAGTTCTTTGAAGCAAACACTACTGCAACTCAAACAAATGGAGATTGGAGCAGGCCCTGACCACATAACTATAAAGCCATTTATCCCATGAATCATTTAGTAGATGTTTTGTACTGTTCAGTATACATAAGACTTTCTCCTGTAACTTTGGCTAGTAAGCTCTGTAGGTCAGGGTCTGTTAACTGTGAGCATACAGCACCTTATTGCACAGTGCAATTATTTCAACAGCTGTATGTGGTTCAGAGCTGCTCTACTCACAAACTCCCACTTATGATGCTATATGGCCATTTATATAATTGATATTATCACTGTTATACGATTATCATAAATCTTGTACAAAGTGTATCATGTAAGGTGCTAATGAAAAAGTTACAGTCTATCAAGTATGATTATCCTAGTTAAATCCATGCATCATCTTTGTATCTGAAGTTATGAATATTGGCTATGGATTTTGTCTTGAACCTGTGTTGTATTCCGGGATGACACCCTCCAGTTGGATTTATATCAGGGCTAGACAACTGTGTGTTGATGGCCTATCAAGGACACTCCACTCTCACAATGGGCCATTGAAGAAACTCATCCTGTCCAGATAGCTTTTCCTGTGGATGCTTCAAACAACAAGTAGCCAAAGGCCACCCCCCTCTAAGTCAGCAAATCATGGGCATGTGATACACTCATGTGACCCTGGACTCCATCTTGGCCAATAACTTTCTGGCCAAGGGGCTGTGGGCTTTGTTTGGGACAGTAAATTTCCATGCACATGGCAGAGGATATAAAAAGACACCTGAAACATCTCCATGTTGCCTCTTTCCTGCTTCCATTCTCTGGACTATGGATTTACAACTAAAAGGAGCACCATGAACTATGTACTGAGGACCTTCCTTCCAATCATTTGGAAGTTACCAGAGAGACTTTACAAGCCAGGAGTCTGTGAAGGTGAATTTGGGAGAAACTATTAAAATTTTTGTATGTTGGAATAGCATGAAGCATTAAATTCATGAGCCAATAGGGAAGATGTCTGGGGAATCCTAAAAGACTCTACAATTAATGTGAGACATACTACAGTTTCTCTGAAAATAGAATGCAAGAAATAAAAAATGGCCTCAAAAAAGATTTCTCAAAAAGTTTAACAGAAACTTAAACTGGAGTTGGAAAGCTGAGAAGAGACAGCGAAACATTCATAGTTAATGGTAACTCAAGAATGGCTGAGATTCTGAACTCTATTTTTAAAAAGGTCTTTAACAAGAACAATAAAGGAAAGAAGTATGATAATTTAGTAAAGAAAGATGACCTCATAAAATTATACATTACTGATCATGAGAAGGTAAGAGAATACATAGAAATTTGAACATATACAAATTGGTTTCTTTGTATGTGATAATTAAGGGAGTTGAATACAAAAACTGTACAAATATTTGAGCTGTTTACGCACACAAAACACGGCTGCTACTCTGAAACCTGTCATTATTTAGTTAGGTACACATTGCAGGTGTATCAGTGAGAGTAATGGAATGAATTGAAGAAACAAAAATGTAGACTAAGTATCAGGAAAAACATCTTCATGGTGCAATGTATGAATGTGGAATATTTTCCCAAAGGAAGTAGTGGATACTCCACTTTTAAAATAAGACCTAATAGTTTCTGTCTCTAATGCCTGTGATATGCCAAAACAATAAAAAGAAAGAGTTACTACCTTGTTTAAAAACTGATCACCCGTTCAGCAAAGGCCAGAGGGGAGGTCATGACTGGCTTTGTGTGAGCACGTAAGGGGGTTACGGTCAAAAGGAACACTTTCCCCTCTGAACATCCGTGCATTGGACAATCATCCACCCACTCCTTATGCTCCCTGAGTACAAGGATTGGGACACTAGCCCTGAAGGGATAGGAGTAAGGGGTCATAACTGCAGTTGGTGCAGGTAAAGTGCACACGACACCTCTGAGAAATAGAATCATAGAAGATTATGATTGGAAGAGACCCAAGGAGGTCATTTAGTTCAACCTCTTGCTCAAAGCAGGACCAACCCCAACTAATGGCTACAAGAACTGCGTCCATTAGCCCCAGATTTCAGAATAGCAGCCGTGTTAGTCTGTATCTGCAAAAAGAACAGGAGTACTTGTGGCACCTTAGAGACGAACAAATTTATTTGAGCATAAGCTTTTGTGGGCTACAGCCCACTTCATCGGATGCATGCAGTGGAAAATACAGTAGGAAGATTTTATACACACAAAGAACATGAAACAATGGGTGTTACCATACACACTATAATGAGAGTGATCAGTTAAGGTGAGCTATTACCAGCAGGGAAAAACAAACAAACAAACAAACAAAACAAAAAACCCCTTTGTAGTGATAATCAAGTTGGGCCACAAGTACTCCTGTTCTTTTTTCATTAGCCCCAGAGGTATTCTGCTTGCCAGTGTACTTTGCCTGTGCACCCCATTTAAGGCTGTGTTTTGAATACATCATTTTCTTCAAGCCATAACACATAGGAAGCAAGTTTTGTTAAGAGTTAGTTTGGAGGGCAGTAACTTTCCCAAATCCTTTTCTTTACTGTGCTTCACACTGTAGGTGAAAAATAACTATCAGGCCAGTATTTTATATTTTATGATCGTGACGGTAAACAGGTCAGGTCAATGTTTAACTATGTTGTACTGACAGGCCTAAGGGAAGGCTCAAATGATAGAAGTTTCACAAGGAGAACTCTACATTGCCTCTGCCCTTTCCCAATATGGTAAACAATCACTTAATTTTAATAAAAAGAAAAGGAGTACTTGTGGCACCTTAGAGACTAACCAATTTATTTGAGCATAAGCTTTCGTAGCTACAGCTCACTTCATCGGATGCATACTGTGGAAAGCGTAGAAGATCTTTTTATACACATAAAGCATGAAAAAATACCTCCTCCCACCCCACTCTCCTGGGGGTGGGAGGAGGTATTTTTTCATGCTTTATGTTTATAAAAAGATCTTCTACGCTTTCCACAGTATGCATCCGATGAAGTGAGCTGTAGCTCACGAAAGCTTATGCTCAAATAAATTTGTTAGTCTCTAAGGTGCCACAAGTACTCCTTTTCTTTTTGTGAATACAGACTAACACGGCTGTTATTCTGAAACCTTAATTTTAATAAGGGAGACAGAGTCCTCTGAATTTCAGCCCTACCTGAGTGGTTGTATTTTCCAGTGATGTGTGTGGGATTAACATGGGGAAATCCCATTAAATATAACTTGGCGTTTTGTGCATAGGATTTACATATTAGTGAAGGCTAGCCCCCATTGTGAACCATTTCACACCTCCATTAGTAAACTTGAACATAAGGTTAGTTCTTGAATTCATGAGATATAATATTACACCAACAGTTTAGATCTTTAAGCAGCATTCCTTCACTGTTCCCCTCCCCAAAGCCAGTATACAAATAACATAAATGAAAATAAAAAGAACACAAGGGAACATTTAAAAAAAGACAAACCTATTTGTGAACAGAAAAAGGGTTGTTTAAACATTTCCTCCCCTGCCCTCTTTTCCGTCTTTATACAATAGGAATCCTATGCATGCAAGCACTGAAACTGATCTTGTGTGTTACTGTTCCAACTCTCAATCCAAAGGAAAAGTCCTCTTTCCTGCGGAAAAAGAATCGAAGCTCCAGGCTTCAGTTTAATAGTTTATGGCTCCCTAAGGTGTTCAACTACGCACTTCATTCCTTTGTAAATTTATACCTTAAAACAAAAGGAAAGATATTTATATGTAACTGTGGTACGTTTTTAGCACCACAAGGTCTACTATAGGAAGAACCTTTATGACTCATTAACATTAAAGTACTTCAACACCATACCCAAGGGAGATATTTTTCACAGAAATTCATTGTTTCATAACAGAGATGATGGCAGTATGAGTTAATATAAAGGAATCATCTTTACCCAGTAGTTCAATACTTTTAGAACTTTATACTTACCATAGTTAATGAGTAACAGGCAAAACTAATTATGAAGGGGCACTGTATAAGTGCCCCATCATAAACCTTGCATAAACTTCTGGGTGGCACATGGAAAATTACGAAGTGTCTGACCTGAAGTGAGACTTTAGTACCACTCAGCACCAGAAGAATTACAGCTGGTTATTGATAATAGGGTTTGCTTACAGTCAGACTGAATGTGTCCTAATTTAAGCAACTGGTAAACAAACAAAAATATGAGTTGTTTTTAAGGTTAAAAGGGTAATGATTTTTCATTTGTCTTTGCAAAGATGACTTGGGGAATTTCCCTTAATTATTCCAAAAACATTCACCTCAAAGTCTTAAGAATTTTGTCAATAACAAGTGTCAACTTAAAAAAATATTGTTCATCATTCATTTACCCACAAAAATAATCCCCCACAAAGCTGGGTTTAACTGAACTTTATCTCTGGCAGTTGGAGCTGTTTTCTAAAAATTGGAGAGATTAGGAGAAACTTTGGACTGTTTTGATCAATGAGAACTTGCAGGGAAACCTCACCTGGGACAACCTTCTCAGGCAAATAATTAGGTAAAGCCTGAGTAAATAATTGTTCTACATTTTGGGGTAGAATAATAATACAAAGTCATGCTATATAAATCTTTCTGCTTTTGGCCAAAGTTTCAATAGTCCACCTGGCTTTGGAGGGAAAAACAAACAGAATGACAACAAAATTTTTTGAACCTACGGCCATAGCCAAGAGTGAGATTTTTAATGAGGAGATAGTCTCAGCACACACTGTCTTCTCTTCACAGCAGTGAAGCACCAAACTGAGAGTCAGGAAACCTGGGTTCCATTTCTATCTCTCCCACTGACCCAGCTAGGGTGACCTTGGGCAAATCACTTCATCTCTCTGTGCCTCCATTTCTCCAACTGTAAAATGGGGATATTGTACGGACCACCTTTGTAAAGTGCTTTGAGATGTCCAGATGAAAAGCACTATACAAAAACTGGTATTCTTCTTCTTCTTCATCATCATCATGTTCTTTAAAATATCTTTTACCTGGGACTATATGAAGGAACAACCATGTTGCCTGCCATGCACAGGTCATACAGCGGCTTCTCAGACTTCTCCTTATCAAAGGCTACACAGATTAATAAGTAATACCATAGTTATAGCGGGGGTTAAACAGCAATCCTGATTCCACAGCCAAAATATACAACCCTTTTCCATGTACACAAACTTACTCCATACTCAATATATTGACTTCAAAGGTCCACAGAACCAGAACTGAACTCTCATCTTTTGCAGGTCACATTATTTGAGAACACTGTCCTTGATGTGTTGAAGTTCACTGGACTATATCCACACAGTTTGTTATTAAACATTACAGCTCACCTTATTCTGGGGAAAAACATTCTTTTTTTGGAATCTGTAGTGTGTGCCAACAGCTCTGCATTTACAGCTCTATTGACAACCATTTCACAGACCAGCCTACAAAGGCTGATATTTTCTAGTGCTGTTTTCACTTCTGTTTTCTCCACCATAGCTGTCAGAAAACACAGTGGTTTTCTGTGGTAAGTTACACTGGGTGTTTCTCTTTTGCCAAGCATGGCTTCATCATATTATTTGACTCACCAGATGCTCATACGTGGTCTAAACTTGTTATTTCACACATCTGATAATCCTTGGCATGAAGGAGTTTGATTTTCTGAACTACTATATCCAACCTAGTCATCAATATAGAGTCCCTTGCTGCTCTCACAAGATCTACCTATATCCTGGTCTCAATTTAATAAAGCACGACACTATGACACCTTAATGCTAAAGCACAGCAGCAGTATAACCACACTCAGTAATGATCAACTCACAATCCAAGAAAGAAGATTGTTGACATTTTTAGAGCTGCAGCTAACAAGATTGTTAAAAAATCATATCTTAGGTATTTGCACAAACAACAAGGATTTATGGAAGATGCAGTAGCATTAAAGGGAGCAACCCCAGGACCTGCTTGTGTGCTGTTGTCACTATGCACTACAATACTTCTAGTTTTAGACATCCTTAAAGTTCTGATGTGCATACAAGAACAGTTGTAGATAAGCACTAGCCAATTCGCGATGCTCCATGTAGGAATCTATATAACATCAAATGTATTTTTCCTATTAGAAAAAGGAAGAGATCATTAACAGAAGTTGTGTGCTTAATATATGATGTAAATAAAAGTGGGTAAAAAGTCCCTGAAGATTTTTCCAGAGACTTAACAAATATTTCCATAGACTTACTTTGCTAAGGCTGCCTGTGGATTTCCAGGGGGCCATTTGGGGTAACAAACCAAAACGTTTCAATTTTCTCAAATGGAGCATTTTGCTGAAATCAATCTTTTCCCATGGAAAATTTCTTCTTTGACCAAAACTCCACTTTGTGATGTGAAAATGTTTAATTTGGAAATTTTCAACCAGCCCTATAGTCAATTGAGAGATGCCATCCTGAGAATGAGATTCAAAATTCTTGTTCATTCTGCATGGAGGTTGTTGAAGTGGAACTTAAAGACTAACATTTCGGAAAGAGAAATCTCAGTGACACTGCCAATATCCCCTCTTTAACAAGGCCATTAAAAGCTGTTTATGCAGGTGAGAATGTGACATCCATCATGCACTCAGCAACAGCTCTGCCACTGCATTGCCAGGATCTAATTACTCTGCAATATGTTTCAAGACTTACTGAGTATAAATGCTTCTAAATGAAATCTGTAGTACTGTACTCTAGGTAGTTTTATCTCTTGCTTGGGTAAATCAAAGTGGATTCTTGGGACTTTGCCTTTATTCAGCCAGTGTTGGCAGCTGTTGTCTTTCACTTCTGTCATTCAATATTTTTCCCTTTCTTTAATAGAACTGTTCCACAGATGTGCACTGTGTTCCTGCAATTGTTCTTCTACTAAGGAGAAGCTTTTCATATACTGTAGCACCCTCTCAGTTGACTTATAATGCATATTATTGCACTGGTGTAGTCAAGAGTGGTTTTACCTAGATAACATGACTTGCCAATCCCGAAGATGGCCTGCAAATAACTTGTAGTAGACATGTTAGTGTATTCAAGTAAGTTTTGTTTCTCTAGTGTACAGTGCTACAGGCTTATACAGTTAAAAAGTTTTGATCTGAGATACGTTACTGGTTCCACTGGTATTTTCCATGTTGATAACCTCTCAGATTCGTAGATTCTTACAAAATGGTTGAAACGTTTCAAGTACAACCATAACAGATTACCTTTCACGTGTTTTCACTGAAAATCAAAGAATATTAAAATCTGAAAGGTCTTAATCTTTTTATTCGTGGAGGTAAATGATACATTAAGGGCAGAATTGTGCCTGGTCCTCCATGGGTGTGAAAGTAGGAGGAGAGTGCACACAGAGCCACACAGTTTACCTTTACGGGTCAAGTACAATCTGGTCCTTGCATTCGCTTGAATGCTAGGATCACATAAGATAGGTCAACCCTCCCTGTCAACTTGAGCCTCATTTCCCAGCTTAGCCCTTTGTATCAGCCAGTGTAGCTGGCCAAGTCAAGAGGGGAACAACCTCTTTAAGGGTAGCACATCTACCATACTCTGCCGGAGTTCCTTGAGACCAGCTGCTCTGAAGAAAATCTGTACTTTGAACAGAATCTGTTCTGAATTCCATCAGAAATAGCTATTAAACTCTATTCTATTTTACCAAAAACTTTGGTCATGCTTGTAAAACAAAAACAAAAACCAGCAACTAGGGCATACGATGTACTTTGCTACTAAACGTGATATTCCCAGCTGTTAAGTAAATAAATATTAACCTGCACTGTTTCAGTTTCCTTGGAAACACAAAGGGAATGAAAACAAATTAGATCTTAACATGAACTCTGCAAAGATACAAAGAAGACTTGTCCATACCCGCAACAAATGATTAGAAAACGAGTATGTCAGGGTCTGGAGATGTTGGCACTTCGTGTTTAACTGAATAAAATAGTTAAATAAAATGCATCTACTTTAAAAGACCATTGCCAAGGTTGTGAGTTTTACTTTCAAGTGGAGTTCTCACTTTCACCCTATTCTCTTGATGCCTAAGAATCAGTATTGTCTTTCAAAGGGCTTTTGTAATCTTAAACAATTACATTCCTGAATAAAGGGAAACCAACAACTTAATAGCAGATAGCTTTTTAACTACTGCAACAAAGTGCATCTCTTGGAAGATCTAAGAAGCCACATCTTTCCCTATGAACCGTGACAATGGCTGAAATCACCTGAGACACTCCTTTCAATGGTCTCTACACTTGAATTCTTGAAAACTGGAGGGTCCCCGACTGTAGAACTTATCTTACCATTTTGCCTCCTCTTGCCATCAGGGTAAGATCTAAGGCTGAGCTTTTCTACATTTGTTTGACCTCTCATAACATGATGATGGTTTCTTCCATCCGATGGATTAGATGATTGCTGCTGCCCAGTGTGGGAATTTCTGGACAATACTTTGCTCTGGATGTGCCTAGAGGCTACGGCAATGGGCACATAATAAGTTTGATTAATTTGAGAGTAACCTTTTCACCTGACTAAAGAAAGAAATGAAATAACCTCAGAATTTCAGCTGTTGAACCTTATCAGTGAAAAAGTCATTGCCCAAAGACACTTAAAAAAAAGCTTTGGAGCTGAAATTATAACTGTTTCAAATCACTGAGTTTAGCTTTGTGTAGATGCTCATTTAGGGCCTGATTGTGATCCTCTTACTCTCATAAGTGAGAAGCTACTTACCTAATTCATCCTTTTGACTTCAATGGGAATATCTATGTGAATAGTTTCTTACCAATGTTGAATATAGAGAGCACAATCTGGCCTTTATTCGTTTTAACACCCACCCCATCAGACTATATTCTGCCACCATTCTACTTATTCGCACATTCTTTCATGTGTGTTACTGTTTTCTCAATTACATTCTGTGCAGATATATGTATTTGTGTGCATATATTCTGTGTGTACTACTTCAGCACAAAAGTGTGGCACTTAGTCCTTGATCTCCCCAGTCCTTTTTACACTTACATAGCTGGGAGTTCAAGGTTGTTGTGTTCCAACAAAGTATGTGTGGCTCCTCTGCCATACTGCAACAGTGCTCAGAGCCG
Organism: Chelonia mydas; assembly: GCF_015237465.2. Taxonomy (NCBI): domain Eukaryota; kingdom Metazoa; phylum Chordata; order Testudines; family Cheloniidae; genus Chelonia; species Chelonia mydas. The sequence continues at coordinate 56,763,924 of NC_051245.2, read as the reverse complement.
GATCAGCCAGCCAGGGGTAGATGCCGTGGGGAGCCAGGACATGGGGCTGTTGAGCTGGCTATTCTTTGGAATTCCCTGAAAGCCCCAGCTAGCTCTTTAAGCCAGCTTTCTGGCTTTTTTCCACTGTCAGAACAGTGCAAAAAGCTGAAGAAAACCAGCTCCATGTGTGGTGTGTGGAACTCTTGTCAAAGGAAAATAAGTTTCAAGCCTGTTTTGCTTAAGCTCTCTCAAGACCATAATGATGAAAAATAGTTTGAAAATGTTTGAGAAGACATGGCTTGTAGTATGATCCTCACCGTGTAAATGAAGTGCTTGGCTACATGTTTCTTTGTAATATGTATTAGCAACTTAATGGTCACACTTCGAGTTAGGATTGGGTTCCTTTGTGCTCCTCATGCCTATACTGTATATGCATTATTTAGTATCTGCACTATGCAAGGTGTTTCTAGCAAACAATGCAAGATTTCCTTTTCTGTTTCCAACATATGGGTCAGATTATCCCGGCTTTGCTGACACTGAATAGTACTGGACTCTGCATGAATACCCATTCATTTAATTGAAACTACTCACAAAGCAATGGACTAATAAGCATTGAGTACATTAGCTTTTTCCACATCCTCTGTCACTAGGTTGCCTCCCTCATTCAGTAAGGGGCCCACATTTTCCTTGACTTTCTTCTTGTTGCTAACATACCTGAAGAAACCCTTCTTGTTACTCTTAACATCTCTTGCTAGCTGCAACTCCAGATGTGATTTGGCCTTCCTGATTTCATTCCTGCATGCCCGAGCAATATTTTTATACTCATACCTGGTCATTTGTCCAATCTTCCACTTCTTCTAAGCTTCTTTTTTGTATTTAAGATCAGCAAGGATTTCACTGTTAAGCCAAGCCGGTCGCCTGCCCTATTTACTATTCTTTCTACACATCGGGATGGTTTGTCCCTGTAACCTCAATAAGGATTCTTTAAAATACAGCCAGCTCTCCTGGACTCCTTTCCCCCTCATGTTATTCTCCCAGGGGATCTTGCCCATCAGCTCCCTGAGGGAGTCAAAGTCTGCTTTTCTGAAGTCCAGGATCCGTATTCTGCTGCTTTCCTTTCTTCCTTGTGTCAGGATCCTGAACTTGACCATCTCATGGTCACTGCCTCCCAGGTTCCCATCCACTTTTGCTTCCCCTACTAATTCTTCCCAGTTTGTGAGCAGCAGGTCAAGGAGAGCTCTGCCCCTAGTTGGTTCCTCCAGTACTTGCACCAGGAAATTGTCCCCTGCATTTTCCAAAAACGTCCTAGATTGTCTGTACACCGCTGTATTGCTCTCCCAGCAGATATCAGGGTGATTGAAGTCTCCCATGAGAACCAGGGCCTGCGATCGAGTAACTTCTGAGATTTGCCGGAAGAAAGCCTCGTCCACCTCATCCCCCTGGTCCGGTGGTCTATAGTAGACTCCCACCACGACATCACCCTTGTTGCTCACACTTCTAAACTTAATCCAGAGACTCTCAGGTTTTTCTGCAGTTTCATACTTGAGCTCTGAGCAGTCATACTGCTCTCTTACATACAGTGCAACTCCCCCACCTTTTCTGCCTTGCCTGTCCTTCCTGAACAGCTTATATCCATCCATGACAGTACTCCAGTCATGTGAGTACTATTACTCCAGTTTACAAGGTCATCCAGATCTTCCTGTATGATATCTCAATCCTTCTCTGTATTGGCAATACCTCCCAGCTTTGTGTCATACACAAACTTTATTAGCATATTCCTGCTTTTTGTACCAAGGTCAGTACTAAAAAGTTTAAATAAGATTGGTCCCAAAACTGATCCCTGAGGAACTCCACTAGTAACCTCCTTCCACTCTGACAGTTCACCTTTCATTGTGACCCGCTCTAGTCTCCCCTTTAACCAGTTCCTTATCCACCTTTCAATTTTCATATTGACCCACATCTTTTCCAATTTAGCTAATAATTCTCCATGTGGAACCGTATCAAATGCCTTACTGAAATCAAGGTAAAATAGATCCACTGTGTTCCCTTTGTCTAAAAAATCTGTTACCTTCTCAAAGAAGAAGATCAGGTTGGTTTGACACGATCTACCTTCTGTAAAGCCATGTTGTATTTTGTCCCAACTACCATTGACCTCAATGACCTTAACTACTTTCTCCTTCAAAGTTTTTTTCCAAGATCTTGCATACTACAGCTGTCAAACTAACAGGCCTGTAGTTACCCGGATTGCTTTTTTTACCTTTCTTAAAAATAGGAACTATGTTAGCAATTCTCCAGTCATATGGTACAACCCCTGAGTTTACAGATTGATTAAAAATTCTTGCTAATGAGCTTGCAATTTCATGTGCCAGTTCCTTGAATATTCTTGGATGAAGATTATCCGGGCCCCCCGATTTAGTCCCATTAAGCTGTTCGAGTTTGGCTTCTACCTCGGATGTGGTAATAGCTACCTCCATATCCTCATTCCCATTTGTCGTCCTACCATTATCCCTAAGCTCCTCATTAGCCTCGTTAAAGACTGAGGCAAAGTATTTGTTCAGATATTGGGCCATGCCTAGATTATCCTTAACCTCCACTCCATCCTCCGTGTTAAGCGGTCCCACTTCTTTCTTTATTTTCTTCTTATTTATATAGCGATAGAACCTTTTACTATTGCTTTTAATTCCCTTTGCAAGGTCCAACTCTACATGGCTTTTGGTCTCTCTCATTTTATCCCTGCATGTTCTGACCTCAGTAATGTAGCTTTCCTTGCTAATCCCTCCTATCTTCCACTCCTTGTAGGCTTTCTGCTTTTTCTTAATCACCTCTCTGAGATGCTTGCTCATCCAGGTTGGTCTACAACTCCTGCTTATGAATTTTTTCCCCTTTCTTGGGATGCAGGCTTCTGATAGTTTATGCAACTTTGACTTGAAGTAATTCCAGGCCTCCTCCGCCTCTAGATCCACAAATTTTTCAGTCCAATGAGCTTTCAGGGTGCATTCAGGTCACTTTTTCTAACTTGTCTCTGCAACCATGAAAGCTAATGTCATAAGGCAGCCCCTGCCCCCAGCAGGCCACAGCATGACATGCCCACCTCAGTTTCCCCTTCAGTAGTTCCCATAAATACTTCAAACAGTCTTTCTGAGACACTGGGTCTAATCCCAACCAGAACCAGCAGCAGAGAGGGAGGCTATTAGGTAACATGGAAAGTGGGAAGGTGTGGGGGAAATCAGGAAAGACCTCTGTAAACGGCAGGTGAGAAATCTGAACTGAGGAGATTGTTAGTGATCTGGAGAGTAGGATATGCCCTAAAGTTGTGTGGGACTGGAGTTGGAGAATATGCACTGAGAAGAACTATGGAAAGGAGGCATATCTTCTGTGGCCTATGCTTATAACTAAGGCTACGATTTGGCCGCAGACCTCTGTGACTTCAGCCCATAGTGGCTGGGAGCTGCCTTGTGTCCGGGAGCTACGGAGTACCCCTGCCACCTGGAGAGGCCGGGGTCCCCTGCAGCTCCCCAGCTGCCACAGGTCTAGTGGTCCCCAGAGCTCCCCAGTCCCCATGGGTGTTGGGGGATCCCTGGCAGCTCCTCAGCTGCTGCTGCCAGAGGGGGGAATACCCCAGAGCTCCCCAGTCCCTGTGAGCGGCAGGGGATCCCCTGCAGCTCCCCAGCTCACCCAGGCAGGGAGGGGAATCCCCCCGCAGCTCCCCAGCCTCTGTGGGCAATGGGGGGATCTTTTGCAGCTCCTCAGCTGCCGATGAGGGGGACCCCTGCAGCTCCCTAGCCACCGCAAGTGGCAGGGGAACCCCTGCAGCTTCCCTGCTGGGGAGGGGGTAGGGGAATCCCCCAGAGCTCCCCAGTCCCCATGCAGCGGTGGATCCCCGGAGCTCCCCAGCTGCCATAGGTGGGGGTCCTCCCAGCTTTGGAGCAGAGGCCGCAGCTCCCAGCCACAGCAGGGCAGGGTCCTTAACCCGCCTCCCTCCCTGTTTTGTCATGGCAACATTTTTAGTAAAAGTCAGGTCACGGCATCCATAAATTTTTGTTAATTGCCTGTGGCCTGTCCAGGACTTTTACTACAAATGTCTGTGACAAAATCGTAGCCTTACTTATAACACAGCATCCCAGCCTGTGACCCTACCCTTGCAAAGTGTATGTTTCATAACTGGATAGCATTTCAACTGAGAATCCAAAGAGCCTAACGTTAGTATCTCTGCCAACATGAGGCTCATACATAGAAGCATTTTGGCTTGCCCTCGCATGTTCCTACATCCAGGTTTTATAATGTTTGATTAACTTTGTTCAACAAATAGCAGTTCACTATAAGGTTATATTCTATTCCCGTAATAATGCATTATTTCTGTTTGAAAATTTGTTTTATTTTGGTGTCTTCTGTAAACATTTATCTGAAATATTTACTTTATAAAAGCAAAAACAGTATAACACCCACTTAAAAAAAGAGAAGACCTGGCAAAAAATAAATGCATAAGAAACATGTATTTATTAAACATTCATCTAATTTGTTCTATTTTAGCCACTGTCATAGTTTCCCACAATGGATTGCAAAAGGCTGGAAAGACAATTTTCCCTTACAGAAACCGAATTTATTCCTATCATACCTGTAGGAGTAGGAAAGTTCCATCCTCCTTCTGAAAAGTCAACATGGGCCATATAGGTTCAGACACAGCCCCTTCCTGGGGTTTGGTCTGTTGACTGTTTAATACAAAACAAACTCTGTCCTCAGGCTTGGCTGGTCCTATAGTTCTCCTTTAGGACTCCTCAACTCCACAGCCTAGATTCCTCTGACAAGAGGGGCCGCACTGACTTTCCCTTATATCTGGAGTGGATTAATGGATCTCCGTGTGCCAGAATGAGTCAACAGGGCATAATCAGCATGCATCTGCAAGCTTTATAGCATCCGCTAACACAAAGGTCAGGAAAAGATCTTAGACACCCTGTTACAATCATGCTCATCTAGGTGTTTTCTAACTCCATATTTAAATTACTTTTTAAGTAGTTTACGTGGTAGAAAAACAGAGCTCATTGATCTGTAGTTCTTAGGATCAGCCCTAGGGTCTTTGATAAGATTTGTACATTTATTACTATCCAGTAGTCATTTTTCTAAATGAAAGATTACACATATATATTTATAGCTTACCCACTAAATTCCTTGGAACAAATACCATATGGTCCCAGTAACTTATTGCAATTTAAATAATCAGTTTGTTACAAGAGCTTTTTGATACCTCAGTGGCTGACAAGACTGCACCTTTATTATCCTCCACAGAGAGTACCTCTGGGCAAAGAGTGATGAAAATAAGTCCTTTAGTCTCTCTTCCTCGATTGCTCTCTTTACTCCCTAGTAGTTTAGCTGACCCACTGCATCTCTTATAGGCCTCCTATTTCTGAGGCTCTTAAGTAACTATGTACACCCTGTTAGATGCTCAGTGCCATATCCTCAGGCCCCACTTCAGATATTCTATACTTCTCCCACAGTGTAAAACAGCCAAGAAGCCTATTTAATTAGCCTCCTTTCAGAGAGCAATCCTCAGGAGGAGGAAAGGAGACAAAGGGGATATTAAGCCTGGCATCACTGTAAATGGAGCAAAGGGTGGGAGGGATGTGTAAATGAGACCACATACAAGATGTAAGTCAAGGGCCACATAATGTAGCACATTGAAAGTAAGGACGTCAGTGACATAGCTGAAGTGATTGACAAGAAATAATATTTTGGCAACAGAATTTTGGACAGACCGGTGTGGGGGAGGTGATGTCTTAAAGACCCAAGAAGAAGAGATTGCAGTAGTCAAGACAGAAGATGAGTTAGGTGAACATGAAAGATTCATCAGTTGATTCTTTGGAATGTTGTGGAGGAAGAGCCAACAATACTTGGCCAGGCCCTGGATGTGAACAGAGAAGAAAAGGAAGGAGCTGAAGATAAACCCTAGGTTACAGAAAGAAAGGGAGTACTTGTGGCACCTTAGAGACTAACCAATTTATTTGAGCATAAGCTTTCGTGGGTAAAAACCCCACTTCTTCAGATGCATGGAGTGAAAATTACAGATGCCCCTCTGCCACGCACATTGGCCAAACCGGACAGTCCCCACGCAAAAGAACAAATGGACACAAATCGGACATCAGGAATAGTATCCTACAAAAGCCAGAAGGAGAACACTTCAGTCTTCCTGGACATTGTATAACAGATTTGAAAGTAGCTATACTTTAACAAAAAAACTTCAGAAACAGACCCCAGAGAGAAACAGCAGAACTAAAATTCATCCGCAAAGTTAACACCACCAACCTGGGCCTGAATAGGGACTGGGAGTGCCCAGGTTGGTGGTGTTAACTTTGTTCTTTTGCGTGGGGACTGTCCGGTTTGGCCAATGTGCGTGGCAGAGGGGCATTGCTGGCACGTGATGGCATATATAACATTAGTGAGGTAACTCCCTTCTCTTCATGTGTCAGTATATTTATGTCTGCATCTGTAATTTTCACTCCATGCATCTGAAGAAGTGGGGTTTTTACCCACGAAAGCTTATGCTCAAATAAATTGGTTAGTCTCTAAGGTGCCACAAGTACTCCTTTTCTTTTTGCGAATACAGACTAACATGGCTGTTACTCTGAAACCTAGGTTACAGGTTTAAGTTACAAAGAAAATGATGGTTATCTAGGTAATAAGGAAGGCTTGGAAGGAAAGTTATTAAATAGGATTTCTGGCTTTGCTGAGATGTGATGATGGCAAGCATTCCAAGAAATTCACTGGTGTTAAAAGGAGAAAATAATATAGTTTCTATATGCTGTCACAGTTCACAGCAACTGCACCTGTATTCCCCCTCTATGGTCCAGCAACAGGCACCCACTCAAGGCTTCCATCTCCCCTACCATCACCTCTTATTCCCTTCTGACTGTGGTTTTTCCAGGTTGCACTCTCCACTGTCTGTACTGTGATATCCCAGCAACCCCCTCCTTGAACCGTTACCTTGTTGTGGCGGAGAGGCTTGTATCCCCCAATGACCCTCAGAACTACGTCCTCCAGAGCCTTCTACTCCTACTGGGCGACCCTTAGGGAACAGGTCTGAGGTGATGTTCCAGTTGAAGCAAAGTCCAAACTTCTCAAGGCAGGTCAGGCTATGCCTGCTACTGTAAGTAACAGTGAATGGTTACACTGACCAAAGTGGACAGTTACACCTGGCTCCCTCTGGAAAGTCTTCTCTGGTGGATCAGGTGGTCAAGCAGATATGCTTATCTCCCCCGCTGAGAAGATGGATGGTAAGAGCTGTGTGGACAGCCTAGGGCATCATTTTGGGTACAGTAGGTCCTGATGGCCTTCCACTGCACCCAAATCTTGTCTCCAGATGTCTCAACATCTTGCCACTGGATTCAGACAGGCCTGGATGAGAAAGTGAAGGTGACTCTGCACCTCACTTAAATCAAATTCATGCTCTAGTCATGATATCAACTATTCATCCCCGCTCAAGTCCTGTGGCAATGGGTGAGCAGCAAAGCAGCAGGTGTGGATACACTGGGATCTGTAGCTGCAGAGCTGCACACAGGCGGCTAAGGGTATAGGGTCGCTTTTCACTTGACTGAAGCAGCAGTGGAATTTGGCAGCCCCTGGGTGACTGAGCAGTCCTATTTAGGATCACACTGCTCACTTTCATAGTATGAGGAAGGGGCTACAAAAGGTGCCCAAAACATTGTCTGCTTCACCTTAACCCTGGTCAGCATACCGTGACTGATGGGGATCCCACTACAGCAATAGGGGAAAACAAACAAACAAACAAACAAACAAAAAGCACACATGAAAAGACAAATAGTTTAAGAAAAGACAAAAAGGTGATAACGCTCACCATTGGTGCTTGGAACGTGTGCCCATTAATGGAATGCACAACAGGAGATAGACCAGAAAGAACAGCTCTAGTTGGTAGAGAACTGTCCAGATGTTACATCCAGAGTGTGGCCCAGAGTGAAACTCGCCTAGCTGAAGGACAACTTACTGAAAAAGGAGCTGGGTTTGCCATCAAACACACAGCTAGTTAGTACGCTTTCACATTTCCCAAAGAATGTGAACGATAGTTTAACGCTAATGAGTCTCCCACTATTTGTGAAAAGATTTGCACCTATCATCAGCGCTTATGCACCCACCATGACCAACCCAGATGTATTTAGGACAAATTTTATGAAGACCTGGGGTCCCTTATCACAGAAGTGCTGAAGGCAGACAAGCTCATCATCCTTGGTGACTTCAATGCTAGAGTCGGTGCAGATTACCAGGCATGGCCACGTGCTGAGGGAAAAAATGGCCTTGGGAAATGCAATAGCAACGGGCTCCTCCTGCTGAGGAAATGCGCTGAACATGACCTCCTTGTTATCACAGTCTTCCCCTGGACAAACAGTAACAAGATGTCTTGGAGGCATCTGCGCTCCAAGCACTGGCATCTCATTGACTATTTCATCATCAGGAGAAGAGAAAAACAGGATGTTAGCATGACAAAGCCATGAAAAGTGCAGAATGCTACACTGATCATAGGCTTATAGTCTCCAAGCTGATTATCCATATACATCCTAGTAGACCACCACAAGGTAGAAAAAGCTCCCAAAAAGCTCAATATCTCCAAATTGAAAAAGGAGAATGTAAATCAGGCTTTTGCTGAAGAACTGTGCAACCAACTTGCAACAAGTGATGTGAGCTCTAATAATACTGACGAAAACTGGGCATTCTTTAGAGACTCTGTGTACTCGGTTGCATCTAACGCTCTCGGTTCCATCACACATAAAGATCAAGATTGGTTTGATGAAAATGATACTGACATAGGGAGACTATTGAATGAGAAACATCAGCTCCATAAGGCCTGTGTAGGAGACAGCACTTCAACATCTAAGAAGGCAGCCTTCAACAAGATCAACAGGATTGTCTGATGCAAACTTAGAGAGATGCAAAATTCATGGCTGAGCAACAAGGCAGATGAGATTCAGTCCTGTACAGACAGGAATGATATGACGAACTTCTATGATGCTCTGAGGACAATCTATGGGCCTTGGTAATCAGGAACATCTCCAATAGTGAGTACCAACAGCACCACACTGCTCATTGATAAAGAAAAGATATTGCAAAGGTGGACAGAAAAAACGTTAACATCCTCAATTAACACTCATTATTAACAATGAGGCAATTGATTGACTGTCCCAGATGGATATCAACATCTCTTGCTGATCCCCATATGCTGACTGAAACTACAAAAGCAATTGACCTGCTGTCAAATGCATCTGGAGCAGATTACCAGCAGAAGTCTATAAGGCTGGAGGCTTGTACATGGCTCTAAAACTGACTGAATTTTTCCCATCAATGTGGACTTGAGGAACTATACTGCAAGAGTACAAAGATGCATCCATTGTCCACTTGTACAAGTGGAAAGGTAACACAAAATCCTGCAAAAACTAACAGGACATCTGCTTGTTGTCAATAGCTGACAAAATTCTCACCAGAATTCTGCTGAATCACCTTGTGCCACACATTGAACAAGGGCTCCTGCCTGAGAGTCAGTGTGGCTTCAGGAAAGGACGCAGGACCATAGACATGGTGTTTGCAGCTCATCAACTTCAGGGGAAATGCCAGGAACAGAACTCAAACCTGCATGTGACTTTCATTGATCTGACAAAAGGATTTGATATGGTCAGTCGGGAGGGCCTTTGGAAGATCATGGCAAAATTCAGTTGCCCTGGGAAATTCATTACAACTTGGCAATTCCATGATGGCATGCTTGCACATGTTATTGATGAAGTTGAGTCATCTGAACCATCTGAGTCCCAGTCACCACTGGAGTCAAGCAGGGCTGTGTGTTTGGCCCCAACACTCTTCAGTATGGTGTTTTATGCTATGCTTCCACATGCCTTTTGTGACTGTGACACTGGGATTGGCATCAGATACTGGACTGACAGCAAGCTTTTCAATCTGAGGAGTCTATAGGCAAAGACGAAGGTACAGGAAGTGACTGTTCATGAATGCTGCACTGATCTGTTTGCTGATGACTGTTCCCTGAATGCCAAATCTGAGTCTATTTCTCTTCAGCTAGTGACAATTTGGGTCTCACAATCAACATCAGGAAGCAGAAGTTATGTACCAGCCTTACATAAAACCTACTATCACAATGAATGGCCAAATCCTCATAAGAGCATAAGAATGGCCATACTGGGTCAGACCAAAGGTCCATCCAGCCCAGTATCCTGTCTGCCGACAGTGGCCAACGCCAGGTGCCCCAGAGGGAGTGAACCTAACAGGTAATAATCAAGTGATCTCTCTCCTGCCATCCATCTCCACCCTCTGACAACCAGAGGCTAGGGACACCATTCCTTACCCATCCTGGCTAGTAGCTGTTAATGGACTTAAATTCATCGAGGTTATCTATTTCTCTTTTAAACCCTGTTATAGTCCTAGCCTCCAGGCAGTGGGCAAGTTCACCTACCTCAGCAGTACACTGTCACATGCAGTTCACATCAATGATGGAAACCAATGGCAGAATTGCCAAAGCAAGTGTGGCCTTTGGCAGACTATGTGCAAATGTGGCACAGAGGCATTAGTTAACAAACAAAACTGAAGGTCTACAAAGCCAGCATGTTGCCAGTTTTGATGTATGCATGCGAAACCTGGACAGTGCACAGACACCATGTTATGAAGCTGAATCACTTTCACGTGGGCTGTCTGAGGAAACTGATAAGGATATGATGGCAAGACAAGGTTCCAGATACTGAAGTTCTCATACAGGCAGGTATTCCAAGCATCCATACTCTGTTGATGAAATCAGAGATGAGATGGACAGGTCATGTCATCAGAATGTTAGATGAGCAACTGCCAAAGATCCTTTATGGTGAGTTAAAGGAGGGAAAGTGCTCTCAGGGAGGCCAGAAGAAACGATTCAAAGACTTCCTCAAGTTATCCTTGAGGTGTTTCAACATTGAACCTGAGTTTTGTCAAGATCTCACTCAACCATTCTACTTGGAGAAGTCTCATCCATAGTAGAACTACAGTCTGTGAGCAGAGGAGAACTGCTAAGGCAGAGCAGAAGAGCCAGCAGCATAAATCTCACAGCAGCAGCATGTCTGCTGTTAATCAAGTTACCCATAGCGGCATCTCTTGTTCAGTGTGCCACAGACAGTTCAAAGCTCTAACTGGCCTGATCAGCCACTCACGTGTTTACAGAAACCAAACTAATCAGTGATCTGGTCATCTTCGAACTCAAAGGACGAACAACATCCCAGCAAGAGACTCTGCCTAAGCAGGCCTGCTTACTTTCTCTTCAGGGGGTTAACACTGATTGCCCACACTTATAAGGTACCACACAGCACTTCCTATACAAGCCTATTTTATTCGTAAGGTAAAGGCCCTGTAGAGGAAACATTAAAATAATAAAAGACCCTCACACATACTAATAAGCTTACCAGAAATCAATTCAACTGTCGTCAACAATGATTCTGGCAGGTGAGTCTTTCCAACTCCCCCCATCCTGTCAAGGGTTCTCTTTTGTGATCACAGGTTCTTAACAGAACCTCTGCTCAGAACTAGTACACTCATGAAAAGTTTAGTCCACACTTTATACAGTTCAGGGAGTCTTTGATCTGGAGTTTCCAGCGGTAAGTAGACAATGGGTCTCTCCCCTAGGTGTAGCTTGAAAAGGCCTCCCAGGCCTTCCTAAGAAATCCACTTCACACATATCCCAAACAATTCTTTGAATTTCCTCACAGTTACAGTAGTCAAGTTATTAGAAAAGTTACATACAACGCTGCCATAATGCACAAACAACTGCATTTTAATACCATGGATCCCAAAGGTATTAAACCTAATTCAGTAAGGTTCAACTTAATTCAATAAAAGTTTATTTTAATTCTGTAAGGTTTGTCTAGGATATTGATGTAGTCATTCTGTCCTAAGCACATCTTGGAATGGTGGTCTGCCATGTTATATCTAGGGACAATTTCTGTCCTAACAAATGTCCCAGTACAAGTGACAGAGTAGCATCTGTGTTAGTCTGTATTCGAAAAAAGAAAAGGAGTACTTGTGACACCTTAGAGACTAACAAATTTATTTGAGCATAAGGTTTCGTGAGCTACAGCTCCCTTCATCAGATGCATCGATGAAGTGAGCTGTAGCTCACGAAACCTTATGCTCAAATAAATTTGTTAGTCTCTAAGGTGCCACAAGTACTCCTTTTCTTTTTGCCAGTACAAGTGAGGTTCAGGACATGTCATGTTTGCACTAAGTACCACAGACAAAATTCTAACCCATGTTAGTTCCTGGGGCACGAAACTTGGCAACTGTTTGATTTGAGCACAAAGGAGCTGACAGCACATTATTATAGTTGAGTTTTAATTAACTAGCTAAATTACAAAATATTGCCATTTGGCAAGCACCAATGTAAATCAAAACAAAAGAATATTTGCCAGACCCAGATTCTGATGAGCTCATTTCTGACAATGTACCACAATATATACTTGAGAGATTTCAAAATTTTGCAGAAGAGTGGGGATTTGTACATAAAACAAGCCACAGGCTAATGCATTAGCCTAAAATATGCCCAAGTAGCTCAACAAATATTAGCCAGAGCTAATTCTATAGTGTTCTCAGTGTTAAAGTCAATATATATATATATACCACGCAACCTAACTTATTTTTCAAACTCTAAACTTCAGCATAAATGATGGTATCTCAGATATCACTCTGTGGAACTGGTAACTGTATGCAAATTCTGACTATTTAATAGCAGCCAGTTAAATTGCCAATACTCACTTGTGGAATTAGGACCCTTTCCTAACAAATGCTAAGGAATTTCTAAAAGGCATTAAATCTTTAATGACCACAAAGAAAGGAGTCTCTTCTGATATCCAAGATAGTAAATCACAATAAAGAGTATGAGCTCTGGGTGAAGGCAATGAAGTAACAGAAGTATTACCCTAGGATGAACGCTAACCCACTGAAGCCTTTTCTGAGAAACAGCACTACAAACAATGCAAATGATACTGAGGCACCATTACTAGAAGTAGAACAGTCCCTTTCATGTGAAAAATTGACAGTAGCATATTCAGATGAAATCCTAGGCACGAGGAGTACGCTTGTCAACAGAAATGTGTATACTGACAAGAAAATAACCTATGATAGATAAGGCTGCCGGTAAGGAAGATGAAGTCTCTCAATAACCAAACCAAATATCAGAATTTCACAAAAATGAAAGAAAATATATTCAATCACTTTCAGTTCCTTCTTTTAGGCCCAGAATGCTGGACATGGTAAATTTCCTCCCCATAAATGTTCCCTGGTAATTGATTCCGTTTTCCTCAAGTTTCACTATTTTCAATTTCAGTGCCAAAGTCTATTCATCTATGTTCTACTAGGGTCAATGAAATTACTTATGATTTATACGTGTTCAAATGAGAACAAAGTCTTTTATAACATTTTCAGTTTGTAAAAATATCTTTACTGTATTTCATTTTCTAGGAACGCCCATCTCCTTGTAACAGAGGGTCTCTCTTTATATAATAATTAGATTTCCTCTGATTTTTATAAGTGAGTGTCTTTTAGAAAAATAAATTAATGCATTTTTTATTCTCTTTATTTATTCTCTCCTTAAGTGAGAGATTGGTCTTTAAAAATACAGACAATATGGGCTGATCCCACATCTACTGAGGTCAGTGAGAATGATAAATTCTCTTCTGAACTGCACTAGGGTAAATACTGACTAATTCTACTGAGACCTACAATTGACAGAAGAAGTAGGCCCACATCTGCATTTGTCTGTATTTCTTTAATCCAAGTACTATTTATTAGCAGACAGAAGACCAACACTAAGGAAGAGCCCTCTGGACTAATGCAGCATCGCTCTGCCAAGACCACAACAGATCATTTCATCCTGTGTAAATAAAACAAAGCACATATTAACAGAAGTGGATATCTGAGAAAGGGAAAGAAAAGAAAACAGGGATTTTCACTGCAGGAAACTGGGCTTTCTAGAGGACTTAGCTGCAACTGTAGCACAGATCCAGCTTCAATGTTTATCTTTAAAATTGGTTTGATCGAAAACAAAACAATGAATACAGCAATGCTGACAAAGCTTAATACCACCTTTACTTGAAATATAAGAAGGAGATAAGTTGAGAACTGGCACGCTTTTTGTCTATGGCAAACATTGCTGAAATATTAGATCACACGATAGGTTGAATAAACAGAAACTGGTATGCTAAATATTAACTCTGCTGGTCTTGGCTAATGGATAGGGTTTGATGTTTAAGGTGTGCCAACCTTTCTTGAAACACTCACTGGCACGCACACACACACAGTGAGCCTTACTGTATCTCCTTGTCCAAACTGGCACACCTTGTTAAAAAAATGAATCATAGGAAGACACAATTGGAAATGTCAAGTTTGAGGCAGTTAGGTTGTAGTTTGGAAGAAAAAAAAAAGCCACCAAGCTGCTAGATTTCAGCAGTGCAGATTTTGGAAGAGTGAGAAAAATATTGGTCAAAAAAGAATTGGATATGGGAAAGGAGGTACACACATATAATGCAGAAAATATTAAAGAACATATAGCATGATCTAGTGTACTTGAGAGCAGATACCGTTCCAAAATGCAATCGATACATTATGTGTAGTCTAAAACTCACCAGCGTGCTGATATTTTGTTCTGCTAACACAGAAATGAACAATAAGGAAGTTCAGCTCAAGCCTTCTCCCCAGGATTATCTGCTTCTAGGTTTCCTCCCTCTGTAACGTTAGCCTATACCCTAGATTCTATTTCCCCAAAGAACCACTCCCACTCTTCATATATTGAAGACAAGCCATTTGCAAATAGAGAGTCAGAAGACTGCACTTAGCATTCCCTAGCATGATTAACACTTCATAACAGTGTGAGAGTATCAGATGAACATGAGCAAGACAAGGTGGATGAGGTAATATATTTTATTGGACCAACTTCTATTGGTGAGAGAGACCAGCAACTGAAGTTGGTCCCAGGATATTCGAGACACAAAATGGGTGAGGTAATATCTTTTACTGGCCTAACATGCTAAATCACTCCTCTCATTCAGAAGTAAAGTGGCTTTTGTTCACTCTATCTTGAATTAAGTCCATTTCTGAATGAGAGCATCCACATGTGGTGTAATGTGCTTTAATTTATGCACATTAATAGTTAATTCATCTTAACTTTCCTGAGTGTCCCCATGTAGACAAGCCCTGAGTTAGAGCTTTCTGATTTCCTAGCAATATAATTTAATCGAAAACTAAAGTATTGTCAGAGATCACTTTCTCTGCTATTAACAGCACTGAGGTGAAAACACAGCAGCCATTCTGTGCAAGTCAATTATTCAACAGTTTCCTAGAGTGTGGGGAGGGAGGTTGGTTTTATTTTTAAGAAGAGATGAGGACTAATAACTTCTCCATTTGAAACTACTACGAAATTAAATTCTACTGTTGAAATTATGAGAACTAGAACTTGGCTAACATGACACCAGCATTAATATTTCTACCCTTGCAAAATGTGCTGTTATATCTTTCATAGCCACAACAGGTCAGAGTGTAAGTAAACTGTAAGTGCACACAAAAAAACAAAGAACACCATCTATACTGACTCTCCAACACCACTGCAAATAATTGGGTTCTTTATTCAGTACTAGTTCTATTTTTCAGGTCATTTTTATTTCTAAATTTCACAATCTTATTACACAGTTTGCCTCTGAATTGTATAGGGAAATGAGTTAGATCCATTAAATCATTTAATCCTATTTTGTAATTAACAATATGGGTTGTTTTATCAGAAATAATTTTTGATATAGTATCAACGCACTGCTAAGTTAATGGTTGACATTTTCAAAGCAGTGTAGGGAATATAGATTCACATCTTCAATTAACCGGCTTTAAAGTCAGAGACTTTGATCTTATCAAAGAGAATGTGAAGAGGTGACTTGATCACAGTCTTGAAGAAGATTTCTTATAGTAGAGGACTCTAAGTTTGTCAAAGATATAACAAGATCCAGTGCCTGGAAGTTGAAGCTAGATAAATACAAACCAGAAGTAAGGCATATATTTTAAACAGGAAGGGTAATATCTCAATGGAGTTCACTGATTTACACCAGATATGGTTCTCACCCCATAATGTTTATTCTTCTATACTGATCAAGCACCATTTTTTTCCCCTATAGAGTCCACACTCTTATGAGTTATCACACATTTGTCTGGGGGGAGGGATAGCTCAGTGGTTTGAGCATTGGCCTGCTAAACCCAGGATTGTGAGTTGAATCCTTGAGAGGCCATTTAGGGATCTGGGGCAAAAATTGGGGATTGGTCCTGCTTTGACAGGGGGTTGGACTAGATGATCTCCCAAGGTCCCTTCCAACCCTGATATTCTATGATCACACCTAAATAGGATTATACTAACTATGAACAGGCCTGGCTGAAGCCCCACTGTTAATCTGAAGAACTACACACAACAAAGTTTGGATGTTTAAAATTTGCATATGTATTATACCCACACACAAAATGTAAGGGTGAAAGGAAGAGAGGAAACTTTGATAATGAGATATTAAACTTGTGTGTATATATATATATATATACACACACATATATACACACATATATACACACACACACACACACACACAGTTGTTTGTGTCTGTTCTTCCAGCCTCCAGAGACGAAAAAAAATATTGAATTTGTCAAATAACTAATTTTTCTTGAATACATACTTTATAGTATGATAATACAGCAGAATTCAAAATGAGAATGTCAGCAAATAAAGTGAAGTCTAAACTACAAAATTAAGTTGACCTAAGTTACGTTGATGTACAGCCACTATAAATCAAATCACTTTTGCATGTCCACAGTACACTTCGTGTGTCTGTGGTGCACATCCTCATCAGGAGCACTTGCACCAATTTAACTGTCAGTGTGGGGCATTGTGGGACCGCTTCCGAAAGGCAGCAACAGTCGATGCAAGCAATGCAGTGTCTACACTTACACGGAAGCGACCTAATTACATTGACATAAGTGCTACGCCTCTCGTGGAGGTGGAGTTATTAAGTCGATGTAGTGGGCAAGTTACATTGGTGGGAACTACATTTTATTGTAGATACTTACATCGAGCTAGGTTTATGTAAACTGTCTTAACGTCAACCTAACTCTGTAATGAAGACCAGAGCAAAGTCTCTCCTATAGTTCTTAAGCTGGGGGTTAGAATACTTTTGTCATTCAGAGTAGATTTAGTTTGCTGTAGTTTTAAGAGATATGCAATGATATATAGCCAACTATTACGAATTAATGCACTCTAACTGGCCGAGATTGCTGATTAGTATAGAGACTAAGTAATTTTTTGGTTGCTGTGCAGCATAGATTCTTGCTCTCTGAATGGTTATTGCCCTGTAAATTCCACAACCACAAATCCGTAATATACTTGGCTTCAGCTCCTTTCACCCCTCAATCCTTCACCCCACTATTCTCACACAAGAGCAACCGCACATTGCTTCTTTCCTCTAAGGAAACCTACGGGATGCAATGGCATCAGTGGATCAACTGGAAGGATTAGAGGAGGAAAGCAAACAAGACACTCATGAGTCTATGACAGGAGAGAGTTAAAGGAAGGGAAGGGAAGAAAAGCTGAAGGGAGGACTAAGGTCCTTTGTCAATTTTGTCTTAGAAGAAATCAGTGAAGTCCTGTGCAGAGAAAGAACTGGAAGATTTGAGGAATGAATCAAAGGTGACAAAAAGGCAACTGGGATGAGAGAGTCTATTATACTGGAGAGGTAGAGTTGTTTAACTGGGAAAATGGCAGAACTGGAGGTGGACAGAAAGAACCTGCAGCGGAGGAAGTAAGTCAGTTCATGGATTTCCATCAGAGACATTCCACAGCATGACAGCAGGAGTGGAGGAAGTGCATGTTGGAGATGAGTCAGGACTGGTGATTGATAGGGTGAACCTTGTGATGGGAGAGAGGGGTAAAAGTCAAAGCTGGGGGACCGTAAAGTATGGAGTGACCCAATAACAATATCAATGGAAACAAGGGAAGAGAAGGCTGAGAGCAGACAAATCATCAGTGCTGATAGACTGATGTCATGGAAAGGCTGAGTAACAGGATTGAAGAAGGGACTGATGGGCAATGCTGAAAGAGATCAAATGGACAGTAAAGAACTGGATGATATTTTTTCAGTGACTAGTAAATTCACCAAAATACCTTTTTCAGGGCACAAACTATTCATGACTTTGGGTCACAAAAAACTTAAAAAAAAAAAATCAGGAATGTCAAAGTGTTTTGTTTCAACATTTTCTAAACAAACCATTTCAAAATGCTCATTTAAATCAACATTTAAAAAACATTGTTTGACCCAAAATATTTGTTTTTTCATTTCAGCAAGGAAAAAAAATAAGCAAAAAATAATTCAGTTTTTGTTCAAAACTAACCCAATTTTTTTTGTGGGGGGAGACTTTTCAGTTTGGCCACCAAAATGAAAAAAAAATTGCTCTAGGTCAGAGAGGGGGAACCTAGCAACAGAGGTCAGAGAGACCAGTGGTTGGACCAAATCAACTGAACAGGCTTTACGGTGATTGGAGGTCCAACCGTAGCTGCAAGCTGAACAAAGATGAGAGTGAGGAATAGTTCAACAACATGAGGAAATGAGGGAGATTGCCAGGAGAGGAAAACAAGGCAAGGAGTCAAAAATCAGAACGGCAGGCTGATGGGGAGGAGTTGGGTGAATGACAGGACAGAAGAGTGGGATGCAGTGCTGTTCAAAAGAAAGAGTGGGAAGTGGGAGGTTGGAGGGGCTCGAAGCAGCAGGAACAGGAGAGGTGAAATCCAGCACCCCCCCCCCACTATCAATGGTGGGGAGTGAGAGAGAAGGAGCAGCCTCTGTAAGAAATGTAGTGGCAATGTCAGACAAAGGAATCCAGGTGTCTGAGAGAGCTAGAAGCTGGAGGGAACAAGATAAGAAGAGGTTGTGGATGGCTGAAATCTTTTCAGACATGGAATGGACATTCCAGAGACAGCAAGAGGAAGGAGAGGGAGAGGGAAAGGGAAAGGGAGGAGATGGGTGTGAGGTTAGGAATGTGGCATGAGGAGGGAAGAGGTGGTAGCAGATATGGGTGTGGGAGGTGGAGAGGGTGAGGATAGTAGGAGGGCCAGAGGGTTAGAGCAAATGTCACTAGAAGTAAAGAGGAAGCAGGAAAGAAGGGTGTGGGATCTGTGATCTGGATTTGTGCTGGTGGAGAAGAGGATCAGATAGAGCTGGTGGGAAGACAGAGGACTACCTATGCTGTGATGAAGAAGATGGGTGGGATGAGAGGCACTAGGTTACAAAAAAAACAAACAAGAGCAGAGTTGAAAAATGTTGCGACAGTACGATTGCAGGTCCCACAGTTAAGCAGCTAGCCCCAGTCAGTGAAGGAAGGGGAAGAAGGCATTTGGGCTTTAGATTCAGTCTAAATTTGGAGACAATATGTAAGAAGGGGAAGATTTAAGCCACACATTGTATATGGTCATGAATGTCAGGAAGGCTAAGTAAGCCTACAGGGGTCCTAACAAATGTGTAACCTAAATAGTGAGAAGGTCAGAAAGAGTTGTAAATTACGTAAACTTAAACTCACTTTTGAATCTGAGCCACTGAGAAGAGCAATACAATTAACACAAAGACAAACAATGGAACATATGTAGGCCTCCAGGAGCAGGTACATTTTTGGGGGTAACTTGAAGGAGGATCATGAAAGCAGTTCCAAATGTAGGGAGAGGCATGGGAAAAAGATACAAAGGCACAAAAATAAAAAAGGTCTGGTGCAACCATGTTGAATAGCTTACAAAAGTTCTACGGCCTATCATGTCCTGTAGCCTCCCGCTGTTGTGTGGCATGCTAAAGCCCTAAATTATCAGAGTATTATACAAGCTTTTAGTTGTTTGACTCTCTCTAGGAGTAAAAGAGGCCATAACGTAGTCCACCATCTTTAGGAGTAAAATCGGAGTTATTTATATGACTTACTTTTCTTACCACAAGAGTTTACTTCACTCTAAAGAGCAAAAGCAAAAATTACTGACAGAAATCTACTATAGTTGGTGAACATTTCTTTAGTAGATGGCTGTAGTGCAAGATCCAACCCTGATGTAGTCCAGTAAACCTTTCCAGTTGTGGAGTCCCAACCTCCCACTTGCAGGATCAGATTCTGCCATCCATGTTCATGTTGATCTACACTTCATTCCTTGAATGGTCTCCAAGAAATCAATAGAACTGTTCAAGGTGCAAGATATTATTCAGTACAAGCATAGGGGGCAGAAGCTGACCCATAATGTGTCTAGAAAAGTATAATATAAATGATGAAAGCCACTTGCTAACAGTCTCAATCCAAAGAGCATATCATAAATGACAAAAATGTAAAGCCTTGTTAAAGTTATCCTTGAGGGAAGAGAATACTCATTATTTGAAAAAAAAGATTAGATAAAGGACTAGAAGAATAGTTAATAGAAGACATAACAGAAGTCTAACAAGAGTTTGAAAGTAAAGGGACATCAGTACTGTCAACTCTTTGGCCTATGAACATAGTATCAGAACTTTCAAGTTCTTTATTTATTCCTGATGTTTAGAAGCTTTGGAGTCAACCCTGTAAGGCATCCAGGGCCTCAATTCCCAGTGAAGTCAATGGAAGTGTAAGGTGCACAGCACCTCTGACGAGTCACTCGTCACTTAGTAGGATCTGCCTATGTTGAAACCACCACCATGGATTAACTTAATTACCAAGGGATCCTGTGAAGTATTGAGCCTGTCTTCTTCCACTGACTTCAACAGAAGCTGAGTGGAATTGAAGGTAGGTGCTCAGCAGCTTACACGACTGGACCTTTACTGAGTAAGGCCCTTTAGAGAGTTAAGAGGGTTCTAAAAAAAAATGTTCTATTGCCCATTTCCATGGTTCTCCCCAATTTTTTTCCCCTGTTGATCTAACTGAAACCATATCTGCCGTGACAATAACTATAGCATTGTGGTGGTATTAGGCATTAGAGACCTTTACCTTCAGTTCTAGAACATTAAACTACCATTTGTCCAGCAGGCAGGAAGTGTCATTTTTAACAGGAGGTCATTGTTATTCAATGGAATTCATGCTGAAAGGCAAGAAATTGCCTCCTGGCGCTACAGGACACACAGCATCATGCTTCAAGACGACAAATGGGACATACTGATAAAAAATTAAACAGATGAAGTTCTAACTATGCCCAATTTCTTAATATAACCTTGACCATCACTGAGGGCCTGAAATCCAAAATTAACTATTCACATCAGAAGTGTCCTAATTCTTAGGACAATGGGAAATGTGACATGGACTGGATGGAAAAATACAAGATTGCAAAACCCCCCACAGTAAACCCTTAATGAAGATTTTAAACTAACATGAACCCATTAAATAATGTCACATTTAATGAGTGCTTAAATAATATAATTTATAATGCTGTAATTGGACCTATTTACAACAAGAAAATCTATTTAACACGGTCATCATTTCCGACAATACAGGTTACTGAATAGTGCCTTATTCCTAGTTTAAAAAAAAAAACAAAAAACAAAAACCAAGCCTCCCCCCCCACACACACCACACTTAAATAAGCCAGAAATAATGAGCAAGTATAATTCTTCCAGGAACTGCAACCCAAACTTTTAATTTCTTTCCTTATACAATATTGCTGCCTATATTTAATTGCATCAGGGGATATAAAATTGCTATTGTCCTTGTGATGTCTTGGAACCTTCTGTAACTTCTTGGCCAACTTATTCAGGCAGGATCCAAACTGCATGCAATT
This sequence comes from Chelonia mydas, assembly GCF_015237465.2. Lineage (NCBI taxonomy): Eukaryota > Metazoa > Chordata > Testudines > Cheloniidae > Chelonia > Chelonia mydas. Next base: position 56,742,143 of record NC_051245.2, on the reverse strand, counting down.
TCACAGCAATTATCACCCCAAGGACACAATCTGCACTGAGCCTCTGTCACATATGTATTCACTTCCAGAGCTAGCTTCATGGACTGAAAATTGGGCCCACAGACACTATCCGCACAATGCAGATTAATTTTAACATGTACAATTTTATTAAACTGAATTAAAATATTGAAAAATAGTTTATCAAAGAACATTCATCCATTTACCCAGTGGAAAGAGCTGCTGCATTTGCTACTACAGCACCTGTTTATAGTATCCTGGAGCCCAAATCATCTTTGTTACTTTCAAGACATGCACTTTAGCCTCCCAAGTGATCATAAAATCATACTGTCCTCTCCCTGGTCCTTCCTTTTTTCCTATTCTTCCCTGTATGGTTATATCCTGCTGTTTGTTCCTTCTTAATTTAAGATTGTAAACCCTTTGGACAGAGAGGGAGAGAGGGAGTCAGGCTTTATTTGTATTTTAGTGCCATGTACATTTATGGTGCTATCATTAATAAAATAATAATAATAAATAGGGAATGTCAAAATATTGTTTGATGGAAAATATAGCTTCTGCAAAACCAAAATTATCTGTGGTTAAATTTCCATTGTGTAATTTTCCCTTAGCAAATTTGAAATAAAATACTTTATTTCAGATCAGGTTGACCAGAATCAAAATGATTTCAATCTGATGAACTGCATCTCCCTTCTAGTTGAGATGACAAGGTTAATCAAGGGAGTCACATGATCCTAGTCCATCATGGCAGATGCAGTCCACCTAGGCAGCCTGGCCCATTAAAAAAAAAGGAATATGGGGGCAGCTCAAGGGGACATAGATTAACGTTGAACCAAGCCAAAACTAAACTTTTCAACCTAGTTCAACCAACTGGAAGGAAATGTTTTGACATTTTCAAACTGAAATTTTTAAAAACTTTCATTACAGTATTTCAAATTTTAAAATATTAGAATTTCCCAGGGGATGGAAATCTAATTTTATACCATTCTAAGTATTATTATTGGGTTCAACAGTGGACAGTTGAGACACAAAGTTGCTAATGCAACTCTTGAAAAATAGTTATTGATCAGACGGACTTTGTAAAATTATATGTAATTATAAAATCATGTGTTCTGCCCAATGAATTATTTGCATCAAAGGAAATTTTTTTAATTTATTTATTTAACATTAACTGACACATAACTAAATGGTCTTTGCTTATTTAAGAAAAAGCTATTACTCGTTTGACTTTGTTTGAATAGATTCCAAATGCATCCGAAGATTTCTGCCACAGCTGCTGATCTACAAAAGCTCTCTGGGGGCCTTCCATTCTACATAATTTTAAAAGCTGCACTAACATCATCACCTTGTATTGTTTGTGGTGCAGTTTACCTTTAAAAATTAACTTCTACTAATTTAGTTGACACCATGACAGTAGCCCATATAAACCACCAGGGCACAACAAATAGCTCACCCCTAAACACAAAAGCAATAGAGATTCTATGGTCAATCAAGCTCCACCTAACCTTGATCCTATCAGTGCATAGGAAGGGATCCCTAAAGTGAACTGGCTGAACCACTCTCCAAGCAGGAAATCATTTGGAGTGGTCTCTGAACAGTTCAGTTTTCCAGACTATTTCCAAGATCACTCAGACAATGTCAGATGGACCTATCTGTGTCCAGCCAGAGCGCCTAGGGAGTGTCATTAGGGAAAAAGCAAGAAATTTACAAGGGAGACTGACCCCCAATGACTGAGGATATACCCAATATTGAAATACATATTTAATTAGATCAAAATTAATTTTCATGTAATCTCATTGTCTGCAAAACTCTGGTCTCTTAAGAGGAAGTTAGTATACACTGCTAATAGCAGGATAAAACTGAAATAAAACAACCTAGGAGGAATCTAGGGTGAAAAAGAATTTTTTCCACTGGAACAATGGTAAGCAAGTGGTTATAACCCTAGACCATTCTAGCAGTGTTATTAATCTCTTACAACTTTAACAAGTCTTTGTTAACTACAAAGATTTGCAAAAATATTTCAGTTTAGTCTTCTCTTTCAGCCATTACTGACGTAGAATGCGAATAGAAAGGAAGCCTCTAAGGACTTCAACAGCGTGTATTGGCTCTAACTTGGCAGACACATGTAAACTGAAACGGTGCGTAAATCAAACAGAACTGACCAACTGCAAGGTTGGATTGCTTCCTTTTTTCTAGTTTCCTCACAAAACTGTTTGGATTCTGCTTCCCCTCTAATGCAGCACAGCAGCCAGTTCTGACAGAAGCTTCCATTCTCTCAGACTTGCTTGTATTTATCACAAGTCATTTGTGTTGTTATTCTTGATCCTATTAATAACTCCGACACAATGCGCAAACCACATTGTTTCATTTTAAACGAAAGGAATATTTTTCTGTACCATGATGCATCATTTTTGCTCCAGTCTTTTTCTATTTAAATTAAAGTGAGATGTTGGGATCATAATAGGGTCACAAAAAGTTTGTGACAGAGAGGACTTACCAGAGTATCATGTCAATCCTCATGCAAATGCAAGATATAGAGATCTCTCGATAGGAAGTATATCATGTACTACATGTAAACTAAGTCAAGTTACATTTTGTAGGAACTGTGCAATCACATTTACCTAGTGAGAGAAAGAGTGGCTGAACAGAAATGAAAAAGAAAGATCCAGAAATTCCGTTCGAATTGGGGCTGGGCAATCTCACAAATGGATTTTGCAAGAAACATGCAAAAGTCTTAATTCTGGTCAGGTCTGCTCTAAGAAGAGCCTCCAGTCTAGACTAGTATTTCAGCCTCCAGCAGGAGCCAGAAAGCATGTGTATACACACACAGTTATTCACTATGGGTTCCATTAGAGTTTTGATAAAACAATTGGTTTATGTTGATTCTTATTTTATTTCAGTCAGTTAAACCTACCTGTCATGGGGTTGCTGGCCTCTTTAAGAGGAGTCCAGGCCCAGGCTACCTGCAGTAAGCTAATTTAAGGGGAATGAGCCTCTCTAGGAAGTTAACTGAATAATGAGCACCTGGGCCTGATAAAAGGCCATCAGGTTGCAGTTGCATGGATGTGTGTGCCAAGAGAGAAGTTCTCTCAAGAGAAAGGAGTTCCCAGAGATCACAGGCCCCAAGGAGGAGGGCTGTGCAACCCTTAGCTCAAGGGGAGAGACTACATTTCAAGTTATTTGAATTTAATAAGGTAAAACCCCAGCAGGAATTTTATTTTAGACTCTTTTGGACTCTGGAGTTCTTATGGGGTCCTGAGTGAAGGGAAACTGAGGCAGGCAGTGCCTGCAGCACCACACTAGACCAGCAGGGAGTGCTACGCAACAGGGATGCCATGCAACACCATCTTTAACAAACAGTATAAAAATAATAGAATTAGAAGAACAAAATGACCAGCATAATTTTAAACTCTGGGTTTTATTTCAGGCCAGTCTATTCCCACTAAGCCTTTAAGACTCAATGATGCAAGAGCTTGAGAGTTTACTTGGAGAATGGTAACAGCATCCAGTCCAGATTCTTTCACTTGCAGGCTGTCAGGTAAAATCCAGCCTAAGGTGGTGCTGACCACAAGTAGTTTTATCTAATAATTACACAGTAGTTTATGTGAAACTTAGTTGTAACTTCAGTCCAGTTCCTAGGGGACAAGTGTCAATGGCATAACTGACATTATTGCTGTGGTGCATTAATCTTTGCTACTTGTTATCCAATGCAAAGACAAATAGAAACATCTTTTCCAGGAGTAAATCTGCTTCTAAAGACCTTCATAGATTAGGTAACAATTCAAATTACATATTCTCCTCTCCCACCATACAGTACTACAATATTATTACAGTACCACATGCTAAGAGGCTAAGCACTGTGTTCTGTGAGCTAAACAACTTGATTAAAATTGTCAATTTCACTTGACACAACCCAGTGTAACCATTAAACAAAAGTAAGCTTTAAAAAAACATCTAGTAGGAAAATATTAATTATATGCATATAATATTTTATATGCATATAATTAATAATGTATAAGTGTGCCATGAGCTCACCATCCTGGAGTGCCCTCTTCTGGCCACTCATGATGCTATCTTAATCTCTCCTTTTACCCCAGGTTTGTTCTGTCTCCCCAAACTTGGAAGCACAGACACCAAGACAGATGTCCAGTTGAGACCAGAGTTGTACTAACGTTGAGCTCTTGAAAATCCCACTCAAAATTTCTAATGACATTCATATCCAAAGCCTTTCCAAAACAATAGTTAAAACCAATAATTTCTAATTGATTAATGGGTCAAGGAACTTCTTCAGAACAATCCCCAACAATCCAAATATATATATATATATATATATATATATACACACACGCACACACACACCTGCCCCCCCCCCCACCAGAGACACGTTAACAAGCCCCAATCCTTTCCAAAAAAGGCCAAATTAACTCTCACAGACAGTCTGTGTTCAGATGATTCGTGTTCAGAATTAAATTACTGAGTTGGATACAAAGATATTAATTAGTATGCAGTAATATGGGTATTGTATATGCCAAGAGACATTTGAACATTTGTTGTCTACACATTTTTAGTTAAACCACAGTTATTTTTGACACCAGAGTTTTTGACCTGTACTCTGTTTTTCTTCTTTCCCCACAGGAGCTGTATATATAGGGATAGTTTGGTCATCTGGGGCTTGATTCATCTTCACGGGCACAAGGAGTGAAATCTGCATCCACATGTGGGGCAGTTCCAAAAGTGGGACAGCATTTACACCTAGGGGAGGGCAGCTTTAAATTGAAGCTGGACTCCAAAAGGCTATTCAGAAGATGTGTTGATACCTTAGTCACTTGCTTTTCAAATGTTGACCTTTAAGCAGAATGGCGAGGGACTGTTGGGTTAAAGGAAGTGAGTAAAATCTGACTTTGGAAAGTGTAATATGAACTGGACAGTTTTCAAGGTAAACATTTTCTGCAACAAGGAAAAAGACAGAAGGAACTTGATCACTTTGACATATATCTTCTACTTTTCTGTAATCACTATTCTCCCTTGTGTATCGGACTACATCTGTTTATATGCTTGTACTTTCCCAGTGGGAAAATCTTATTTACTTGAACACAGTAAAATAGAAACTAATCAGTCCTTCCTTTTCATTCTGCCATTTGAGTTGGTGTTGAAGAAGGGGTCAACTGATTATATTACTGGTAGGTACATTCAGGTCATGTGATGCACACCTAGCTAAAAGCTATATTCACACACAGCTCTGGCTCTATTTCTCACTAATCAGGTAAAATAATCCTTTAATACAACAGCAGAATATGGAACCAAAAAAAGGATTGCAGACACATCCCTAGACCCTTTTTTTTTTTTTAAACAGAAAAGTGCAATCTTTAAACACAAGCACCACTGAAACAGAAAAAAGGCAGCTTGGCAGGCAGACTTGAGGAAAAAATTACAACCTTCTTACAGTAATAAAAAATAAAACTTTTCCATTCCTGCCCTGGAGGAGTCTGAGAATCAGAAAGTGCTAGTTCAATTAGCTACACTAACAGAAGAAATTCAGCATAAAAACAGGCTCCTGGTCCTGAGGATAAAAAAAAAACAAAACAAAAAACAAACCACACCCTACAAATTGAAGAATGAGCAGACAATGGTAAGGACAGAGGTCACAAGAAAAGAATTATAGGGTGAACCTGCCTAATCCTCTCATCTTTTTAATCACCTTCCAGCTTTTATTAAAAGGGCACTCACCCTTAAACCTACAGATAGTGAGACACTACAATATACACCAGTCAGTTCCACAGCTATAAAGGCAAGCAAGCTGTTTTAGCTACTTCAATTAAAACAGAAGCCATTGCACAGAACAGTAAGAACATTAACTTTTTTCAAGATTTCTCTTTGTATTCCAGGGAAAACAGGCAGGCTATGACCAATGAGAAAGCACCTTACAGATCACAGTTACAGATAGGGTTGCCAACCATTCCAGTTTGGCCGGGGGTCTACTGGAATCAGCTTCGATTTCCTGGTGACTATTGAAAGCAATCCAGGAGATTTTAATAGGCCACTAAAAGTCTAGTTGGTGGTGCAGCGGGGCTAAGGCAGGCTCCCTACCTGCCCTGGCTCAGCATTGGCTCCTGGAAGTGGCCGGCATGTCTGGTTTCTAGACGCAGGGGTGGCCAGGGGGTCTCGACATGCTGCCCTTGCCCCGAACACCGACTCTGCAGCTCCCATTGGCCGGGAACGGCGGTGCCTGAAGGCAGAGGCAGCACGCAGAGCCACCTGGCTGCCCCTGAGTCTCGGAGCCTAAGGGACATGCCGGTCGCTTCCAGGAGCTGCTGGAGGTAAGCGCTGCCTGCACCCCAACCCTCTGCCCCAGGTCTGAGCCCCATCCCTGCACCCCAAAGCCCCCATCCTCGGCCCCACCCCTCAGCCTGCACCCACAGCCCCTCCCGCACCCCAACCCTCTGCCCGAGCCCAGTGAAAGTGAGCGAGAGGTGGGAGAGTGAGTGATGGAGGGAGCAGGGAATGGAGTGGCACAGGGGCATGGCAACAGGGAAAGGGCAGGGAAGGGGGTGGGGCAAGGGTGTTCAGTTTTGATTAGAAAGTTGGCAACCCTCATTATAGATGCAGCACCATCTACTTTAAAAATATTCACACAACCAGATAAAACCCTGAATTATGCACAAGAACTACTTACACCATCAGTGCTGGATAAGCACTTCATTATATTATGCAGGGTTTATGTTTACAGGTCCAAATGCCTGGCTGGGGCAGTGGGGAGATATGTAAAATGATAGAATACACTAAACAACGAGGTACTGATCCAAAGACACCAAAGTTAATGGATAGACTCCCATTGACTCCCGTGGGCTTTGGAGAAAGCCCCAAAAGGAATGGGCCCAATCTGTTTCGGCCTAAAAAATCACTCAATCTAAATATGAGTTCATTTTATAATTAAACAGAAGGCTGACTAAGCAGCTCAAGTGAAAACTTCTCTTTAATACAGGTTTATTTATTTTAAATTATGTTTTCATTGTTAAGTTGGTTAGGTTTTCTGAAGGTACCAGTTCATTTGTTCATTATATGGGGGTCTACTATATAAAAATGATTTTGGTACTTGTGAAAGTAACACATTTTATTTACATGGGAGCCAGTTTAATTTCTGCTCTCAGAATGTCTAGGGCCTTCAGAATCCAATCAAAAAAGAAATGCTTATTTCATTAAAGAAGAGAGTGGAAATTGTCCTGCTGCAAGAGACATAGCCAAAAGGAACTGAGAACAATGAATTAGGATTGGACTGGGTAGGGCAAACATTTTACATACCAGTTTCCATTAAAAAAAGGCATGACTTTTTAAAAAAAAGTTTGCCCATTACAGTGGACAAAGCTTCAAAAGACACGGATAGTCAGCATATTTTAATATCAGGTCTCTCAGATGGCAATAGGATCAACATTGTCAATATATGCAGCTCTAGTAAAAGCTTATTTCTAATACGTAGCAAGATGCTAGGTTAAAGACTAGACACAGCACATGATCCAGCAATGGACAGGGTTTTGTATCTATACTGTAATTTACTTTGCCAGAAGAGGAAATCAGCTAGATTCTTTCCCTCCCTGATGACCATTCACACCAAATGTCTGAAGACACATAATGGCAGATTACTGATTTACACAAGCAGAATTTATGACCCTTCAACCCTAAACTTCAATTTTTCTAAGGCTATATAAGGGGAATTTTCATCTGCCTCTAATGAATCAGATCTTGCACACTGCTGGAAGCAGGATACCACTGTTCATGGCCCAGTGACCTGGTCAGTATGGCAAATACTACATTCCTATGATATAAGGCTAACCTGACGTGTGATGACAAAAACATTTCATAAGTGATGACAGGTCAGGCCCTTTAGACTACTACTCTAATAATGCAACCAATCCAAAGGAAAGGAAAGATCACTGAAACCTATCCAACTAAAAATCAGCACATTACTTGTAGCAGTTTTGCTATGCATCACAGCAACAAGTCCTTCTGACACTGCATAATGCACATTACACTATATTGGGTATAAAATCTATATAGCTGGTAACTGCACATATTCCAAATGGAAAAATCAAAAACATAGTTACAATATCAACTGCAGAATGCCACAACTAAATCCAATGACAGAAGACTGGTAATATTTGAGAGTGTGATCATTAAAATTATTCTGGTGGGTTGTGAAAGACAGAATGAAGGGGCAGTGTGCTAACACACTAGGGTGACCAGATGTCCCAATATTAGGGGCTTTACTGGTATATGCAACTATCCTCCCCACCCCCCACAGAAAAAAGTGTCCTGATTTTTCCCACTTGCTATCTGGTCACCCTATAACACACTGACTGCACAGCTGGACTCATGTTATAACGTAAGGAAAACATTTTGCTTAAGAATTCCATCTTTTGTGGGTGGAAAGAAGAAGAATGCAATTGACAGTCTGAGATGACTAATGCCATAGTTCTAATTTTATCATTGGTACTTGATTTACTGTACAATACTGTCTGCCAGTGAGACAACTACGCCACAAAGCTTTGCAAATCTCTTAGCCAAAAAGACAGGTTTCAGAGTAGCAGCTGTGTTAGTCTGTATTCGCAAAAAGAAAAGGAAGACTTGTGGCACCTTAGAGACTAACAAATTTATTTGAGCATAAGCTTTCCGATGAAGTGAGCTGTAGCTCACAAAAGCTTATGCTCAAATAAATTAGTTAGTCTCTAAGGTGCCACAAGTCCTCCTTTTCTTTTAGCCAAAAAGGATCAACTGTATTTAAAACTATGTTCAGCAACGTAGCCTAGCAAATTCATTTAAATTGATCCTAGGTGCATATCACAATCCATCTGCAACTGGGTCAATGAGTAAAATGCCAGCTCATGGTGTACTAAATTCTATATCCTGTTGTAATTACCAGATAAAAGACTATTGTTTAACTTTGCAAATGTTATTTCTTTTATATGTTGAAAACTGGCCTGCACTGTTTGGACAGAGATCTACGTAACTTAACAAGCAGGCAGGAACACCAATTCAAAAGCAGAATTTTAGGTCATCAATTGAGAACACAGCTGGTCTAGTCCTGTGCCCAGAAAAGATTAGAAATACTGAAAAGAAAATTACAGGAAATAAGAGAAATGGATTGAGTTATGCAGATCTGTATCCTATATAAAAATAAAGATTTCCACTCTCAAATCAGAGAAAGTTATAATAAATTTCTGTTATAAGAAGAACACAAGAATGGCCATACTGGGTCAGACCTAAGGTCTATCTAGCCCAGTATCCTGCCTTCCAACAGTGGCTGGTGCCTGATGTTTCAGCGGGAGTGAACAGAAGAAGGCAATTCATAGAGTGATCCATCCCCTGTCATCCAGTCCCAGCTTCTAGCAATCAGAGGTTCAGGGACACCCAGAGCATGACAGTGTCTCTGACCATCTTGGCTCATAGCTATTGATGGATCTATCCTCCATGAACTTTACCTAATTCTTTTTGAACCCAGTTATACTTTTGGACTTCACAATATCCTCTGGCAATGAGTTCCACAGGTTGACCATGTGTTGTGTGAAGAAGTATTTCCTTATGCTCATTGTAAATCTGCTGCCTATTAATTTCATTGACTGAGCCCTAGTGCTTGTGTTATGTGGGGTAAATAATATCTCCTCATTCACTTTCTCCACACTATTTGTGATATTACAGACCTCCATCATATCTGCCCTTGGTCATCTCTTTTCCAAGCTGAATAGTCCCAATATTTTTAATCTCTCCTCCTACTCATTTTTGTTGCACTTCTCTGTACTTTTTCCAATGTGTTTGATATTCTGTTCTTTATTATAGTTTCAACCAATTTGCCTGTACTGAAATTAGGCCTACTGGCCGTAAGAGCCAGGATTGTCTCTGAAGCATTCTTTTAAAAATTGCTGTCTCATTAGATATCCTCCAGTCATCTGGTATTGGAGCAGATTTAAATAATTGGTTACATTCCACAGTTAGTAGTTCTGCAATTTGATATTTGAATTCCTTCAGAACTCTTGGATGAATGCCATCTGGGCCTGGTTCCTTATTACGGTTTATCATTTTGATACCTCAGTCTGGGACAGTTCCTCAGATTTGTCATCTAAAAAGATTGGCTCAGATGTGGGAATCTCCCTCACATCCTCTGCAGTGAGGACCAATGCAAAGAATTAAATTTAGCTTCTCTGCAATGGCCTAGTCCTCCTTGAATGCTCCTTTAGAAACTTGATTATCCAGTGGCCCCATTGGTAGTTTGGCAGGCTTCCTACTTCTGATGTACTTACCAAAAAATTACTGTTAGTTTGTGTTTTTTGCTAATTGCTCTTCAAATTCTCTTTTTACCTGCCTAATTATACTTTTACACTTAACTTGCTAGAGTTTATACTCCTTTCTATTTTCCTCAGTAGGATCTGACTTCCACTTTTTATAGGATGTCTTTGTGTGTAATCACCTCTTTTATTCTGTTTAGCCATGATGGCAGGGTTTTTTTCGGGTCCTCTTGTTTTGTTTTTTCATTTGGGCTATACATCTAGTTTGAACCTCTATTATGGTGTTTTTAAAAAGTTTCCATACAGCTTGAAGGCATTTCACTGTTGTGACTGCTCCTTTCAATTTCTAGTGAACTAGCCTCCTCATTTTGTTGTCCCCCCCCCCGCACAAGTAAAATTCTACTGTGATGGATTTCTTTGGTCTTTTGCCCCCCCCCGGGATATTAAATTTAATTACATTCACCAAGAAGTTCAGTTATATTCACGTGTTTTACAGATCTTGTGCCCCACTTAGGGGTAAATCAAGAATTGCCTCTCCCCTTGTGGGTCCCAGGACTAGCTGCTCAAAGAAGCAGTCATTAATAATGTCTAGAAATTTTCTCTGAATCCCATCTTGAGGTGACATTTACCCAGTCAATATGGGGATAGTTGAAATCCCCCATTATTACTGGGTTTTCTGTTCTTGTGGCCTTTCTAATCTCCCCGGGCATTACATACTCACATCACTATCCTAGTTGGATGGTGAGTAGTATAATCCAACTGCTACACTCTTACTACTGAAGGAAGAAATTTCTATCCATAAAGATTGTATGATACAGTTTAATTAAATATGTTTTCTATGTTTTCTATGTTTGACTCCGCCTTCTTTCACATATATACCACTCCCCCACCAGCATGACGTACTCGGATATTACTGTCTGATTGATTATCATGGTTCCACTAAGTTTCTGTGATGGCTATTGCATCAATAACCTCGTTTAATACTAGGGACTCAAAGTCACCCATATTTGCATTTAGACTTCTTGCATTTGTATACAAACACTTATAAAATCTGCCAATATTTAGATGTCTGCCTTCATGTGATGTAACTGAATGGAACTCTTTCATTTGACTGTTTCTCTTCAGTTCATATCTTTGTCAACTTCTATCCTCTCCTGTTTAGTAGGATATAGAGTATCCCTTTTAATAAATCCTCCCCAAGGGATGTTCCTGTCCAAAATGTGTGCTCCTCCACACCTGTCAGCTTTCCCCTAGTCCTTAGATTAAAAACTTCTTTATGACCTTTTTAATTTTACACGCCAGAAGTATGGTTCCATTTTGGTATAGGTGGACCCCATCCTTCCTCTATACGATCCTCCTTTCCCAAATGAAAAGGAGTACTTGTGGCACCTTAGGGACTAACAAATTTATTTGAGCATAAGCTTTTGTGAGCTACAGCTCACTTCATCAGATACATGCAATGGAAAATACAGGAGGGGGATTTTATATACACAGAGAACATGAAACAGTGGGTGTTACCATACACACTGTAACAAGAGTGATCAGGTAAGGTGAGCTATTACCAGCAGGAGAGAAAAAACCTTTTGTAGTGATAATCAAGGTGGGCCATTTCCAGCAGTTGACAAGAATGTGTGAGGAACAGTAGGGGGGAAAAACCAAACATGGGGAAATAGTTTTCCTTTGTGTAATGACCCATCCACTCCCAGTCTTTATTCAAGCCTTATTTAATGGTGTCCAGTTTGCAAATTAATTCCAATTCAGCAGTTTCTCATTGGAGTTTGTTTCTGAAGTTTTTTTGTTGAAGAATTGCCACTTTTAGGACTGTAATTGATGACCAAAGAGATTGAAGTGTTCTCCGACTGGTTTTTGAATGTTATAATTCTTGAAGTCTGATTTGTGTCCATTTATTCTTTTACGTAGAGACTGTCCAGTTTGGCCAATGTACATGGCAGAGGGGCATTGCTGGCACATATCACATTGGTAGATGTGCAGGTGAACGAGCCTCTGATAGTGTGGCTGATATGATTTTGCCCTATGATGGTGTCCCTTGAATAGATATATGGACACAGTTGAAGAAACAGATTGACAGAGCCAGAAGAGTACCCAGAAGTTACCTACTACAGGACAGGCCCAACAAAGAAAATAACAGAACACCACTAGCCATCACCTACAGCCCCCAACTAAAACCTCTCCAACGCATCATCAAGGATCTACAACCTATCCTGAAGGACGACCCAGCACTCTCACAGATCTTGGGAGGCAGGCCAGTCCTTGCTTACAGACAGCCCCCCAACCTGAAGCAAATATGCACCAGCAACCACACACCACACAACAGAACCACTAACCCAGGAACCTATCCTTTCAACAAAGCCCGTTACCAACTGTGTCCGCATATCTATTCAGGGGACACCATCATAGGGCCTAATCATATCAGCCACACTATCAGAGGCTCGTTCACCTGCACATTTACCAGTGTGAAATATGCCATCATGTGCCAGCAATGCCCCTCTGCCATGTACATTGGCCAAACCTGACAGTCTCTACATAAAAGAATAAATGGACACAAATCAGATGTCAAGAATTATAACATTCAAAAACCAGTCGGAGAACACTTTAATCTCTTTGCTCACTCGATTACAGACCTAAAACTGGCAATTCTTCAACAAAAAGACTTCAAAAACAGACTCCAATGAGAGACTGCTGAATTGGAATTAATTTGCAAACTGGACAAAATTAACTTAGGCTTGAATAAAGACTGGGAGTGGATGGGTCATTACACAAAGTAAAACTATTTCCCCATGTTTATTTCCCCCCCACAGCCCTCCCCACTGTTTCTCACATGTTCATGGTTTTATTCATTTAAGTATTTTTCATGCAATTTTTGTTTTATTTCCTCTGGGGAGATAAAGCAGGTATGTTATGTGCTCATAGGAAATAAAACAAAAATCAATCTCTTTCATGGCCTTTGCATTATATGACTTGTTTACATTATTTCTTATTTACAAAATGCAATAAATTTTTTAAATGATTTTAAAATAGCAGTTTTGATTAATATCTCTTTTGCAAGATCAGGCAAAAAACAAACAAACAAAGAAATTACAACTACCAAAAAGTAAAACTCAACTGCTACCTCCAGATAGAACTGCTGTGGTCACAAATTTATCTACACAAACTTAATTACAGCAATAAGTAGTTTGGTCTTTATGAATATGTTACTCCACCACTTCTGGCTGCAAATTATACCTCTTGTTTAGGACAGCATCTGCTTTATCAAACATGCAGCATTCAATTCTGCCCTCAGTTGTACCCTTTATCAAATTCCATGAAGCCAGATGGATGGTGTAGGTGTTGTCAGGCATAGAATTTATAAGTGAGAGAAGAGTAATAGGGTGGGGGATAGCGGGAGAGGGTCTCCATTTCTTTCTGCCAAGGCACTGGGGCGGAGGTTGAGGAAAGTCTTCAGTGGACAAATGGGGAATGGGAAATTTGCCAAATGGAAGCAGCAATGGAGGCACCTAAGCTCACATCTAGACGGGGATGGCACCAGGCAGGGCTGCAGTGGCTAGCACAGAATGGAGGGAGAAGAGAGGAGGTAGGCTCCAGTGAACAGGAGGGAAAGGTGAGCAATGTGGGTGTGATGCTACTGGCAGTGTCTGAGGGTATGTCTACGCTGCAATCATGGGATGTGATTGCAGCACATGTAGACATACACAAGCTAGCTTTCATCTAGCTAGCTCAGGTATTGGAGCAGTGAAGCTGTGTGGGCTTCAGAATGTGCTCAAGTAATTAATTACCCAGAGTTCCAGGCAAGCTGTACAGAATGCTCAGATACCAGTGTTGTGTTGGCTTACCCACTCCTGTTCCAAAGCTAGCTAGATAAAAGCCAGCTCAGGTATGTCAACACGAGAGACATACCCAGCAAGTGGTTAGAGATGGCAGCACTCCCTGCTTTATAGTGAGGCAAAGTCAGACAACTTGGGAATGCCGCTGTCTATGTCCTTCCACATGTGGCCCCCCAAACGTTTATAACAGAAATGAGCTGCAAGGCAATAAATCTCAAGCAGTTGTGCTTTGCAGTGATAAACAGACTATCCTTGACACCATCAAGGAGGACAGGGTATTGTGAAAAAGCGAGAGATGTGGGAGTACAGAGTGACATCATAAACATATGGTATGGCATTGTTCATACATCCAAAAATTTTGGCAATCAGTAGGAGACAAGCAGGAGATACCAACAGGTTCTGCTCTGATGTTACATTATGTTTCGTAACTGAAATGGGGACCAAACAAGGTAAGGAGTGAGTATCATTCCTAACAGTGGCAAAAACAGTGATACGTAGGCATTAGAAGGGTGGCAAGTCATCAGGAATATAAATAATTAAGTAAATAAATATGTTAGCCGATATACAAATAACATGTTAGTTGATGAAAAAATGTATATTGTTAGGGATAGTCTAGGTAGAATATCTGAAACAGTTCTCTTCATTACCAGCCAGATCACTCAGCCAGAGTTAAGTGCATGGATTCCCCCTTCTTGCACGGAATGATGTAGAGGTAACAGAGATACCTCCACAGCACCATTTTTCCTGACCTAGACCTGACTATCAGGAATCAGGGCCTGCAGCAGAGCCAGTCTCCAAGCTATCTAACAGGTACAGCTGGCAGGTAGTTGGCTACACCAGTGCTACCCAAAGTGGTGGTCAGCGGACCGGTGCTGGTCCGCGAGCCATCAGCTGCCGGTCTGCGCGCACATTGGAAAAAAAAATTGCTGGTCCCCAACATCAGATAGCTTGAGAAGCACTGGGCTACACAACCTGACTGGTGGGAAGAATCAGCAGATCAGCTCTTAGGCACAGCAGCAGTTTGGTGGCTGCTCAATATTTGCCCATGGGCTGTGATTGCTCTTGCCTTGTTCTAGTTCTGTTCCTGCCTTGTTCCAGACTTGGGCCCAGCCCTGCCTCAGAGACAGTCTTGCCTCAGATATTCTCCAGGTAACTAGGCTCTGACTCTCAGCTCCGATTCCTGACTTTGGCTCTGACATCTGGCCTCCTGTTCCTGGCTCCTGACTCCTGCTCCAGACACTAGGCATGACTGCCCATGACCCAGTCTCTGACAGAGCTCCCTCTGTAACATGTAAGCTATCTGTTATTTAGGTTTGGCTCTTGTCCTTAAAGGTCCATAGTCCCAAAGTGCTTCAGGTTTATGCTAAATCTCATCGTATAGTGTTGCCATTGACAGCTTCATTTGCATAGACTACCTACCCATTATCTCTTTAGAAACATTTGGGAAGTCACCATAACGATAAATAAATTTAGATTTAGAAAGGTAATAGGCTCCCAACAAGGCTCAGAGAAGGTAAAGAAGCCTTACCTTGCGGCCAAAAGCTCGTTTCTAAGAGGCAGGACTCTGCTCAAGGGTCTGCCTTAGTGCTCTTGGCTCCCCTCCTGTGGGACTTCACAGGAAGATGCAATGCAGACTGAGAACTTTGCTGTAAGAGCCATCACAGAGAATTTTATGGCAAGAGACAGTGCAGAAGACAACAGCAGAGCTTAGTGACTCTGGAGAGGCCCAGTCTACCCAGCTCCTTAATACATTTGAATTACTAAACTGGGTTAGGTGACAGTGCCTCCAGACAGGACCCGGCATGGAGCTCCCTTGGGCAGGGAGATAGACCTGCAAAGACACCCTTGGGCTACTACTTTTTGATCAAATCACGAGAGGTGGATGGGTGAGATGGTATGACCAAGGGATTACTGTCTGTACAACATTCTAAGTGGCAGGTGGGAAGGGAATTAGACTACTGCCAAAGTTATGAAGAGGATAGGTATTTTACTCTTTACTTGCATATATATTCTGTTGCTCTGTTTTCCCAAGGTTATGACTCTTCACGCTAACAAAGATTTCCTTGACTATACGCAGCCTCAGAATGCTTGCAAGTGGGAAAGGGTATCCATGGAGGGTGTGTTCAGTTTTCCCCGGGGTCTGGGTGGGTGCTCTAATGGGTTGAGTTTCTTAAGACATACTGAATCCAGCTCTTTTTGCTACTGTTAACCATCTGGCAGAAAGGTTACATTTTGGAATTAACCCCAACAGAAATGAAAACACTATGGCCTTAAAGAATGGAACAATGGAAAAATAGGTGCACTTCCATTTAACTGGTAAAATAGCAGCAGTGCTGGGGTTGCATAACTGGGGTTGCATAACATTTTTTTAAAGTGCAGTATTAACTTTCAGTTTCCAAGCTAAATGTGTGTGTTCAGAAATCTTCAGTATTTTTTTATACATCTCCCTCCTACCCACCCTGCAAATAACTGGTAGATATTTACAACCATAACTCCAGATTAATTTGTTTTGGGTTGGGGGATGCAGCAGGATGAAGGGAAATGGAGAATTTCCTTAGGTTATGATGTGTTTATTTTTCAAGATCAAAGATTGTTTAGTGGCAGGATTCCCTGTAGAACTTCAGGGTCACAAAAGGACAATGGTAAAGCTTTCCAGCTCTGCAGGATTAAACCCCAGCCTCATTACGTGACTTCTTCCCTTCCACGCCCCACTCCATATTCCCTCATTTCCTCTTTTGGCTCTCTCCCTCCTGCTCACTCCCAGACTGTCCAATGCGCCTCTTTCCCCCTCAGGAATCTCAGACAACTTCCCCTGCTTCCATGTGACTCCCTGCCACCATGGTCATCCACATTAGGCTCCTGTATGCTTCTTAAAATTCACAGTGCAGCATTAAGAGTTCTGTTAGATCTGAGGGAGGTAATTCCTCCAGCACCCTCCAAAACTAGTCAAACCCCAAGAATAAACAAACAATTCTACCAAATCATGGATTAGCGACAAGGAGCATGAGGTAGTACCTTTTATTGGACCAACTTCTGCTGGAGAGAGAGACAAGTTTTTAAGCTTACACAGACGTGAAGAAGAGCCAACAGAAGTTGGTCCAAGAAAAGATATTACCTCACCAACCTTGCCTCTCTAATATCCTGGGACCAACACAACTACAACAACAAGGCATACAAATCGTGAATTGTAAGAAATTTTAGTCTTATCTTAAACTAAAATGTTGAAAAATTCCATCTCTAACTCAGGTTATTTTAGAAAAGCAATTTAAGAAGAAAAATCACAAATAAATGACAATCGAAGAAAAAACTTATTTCCTCTGAGATTTAATAACTTAAGGGTTTAACACAGTGGGCCTCTCTCTTCCTGGTGAGCCTCCACTGAAGTCAATGGAGTTATATCAGGGTGAATTTAGCCCAGTGGTTTAAGTGATTATAATTACTATTATTGGTAAGACTAAGTGAACGATGCGGCTGCGTTATGAGTGTCTCTTTTCCAAAAGTTTTTCCTTTACCTTTTCAAAGAGGTATTTTATTGATTAGGAGGAATGGACTGATAGAACAGGGGTCCCCAATCTTATTCATATTTGGAACCACTTATCAAAATACGTACATCTTCTCCTGAACTAGCTCCACTCCCAGCCCCCCCAAATATAAATCCCAAATCTTTACATCCTGTACATATATAGATTTGTTACATGAAATAATAATATTAGGACAATGTTAAGGAAACAAATGAAAATAAACTCATTAGTACAAACTAAGGATTCAAGAAATAATGTGTTTCAGAAACTGAAATCGTGCTATTATATGTCAGCCTGGATGCAAAAAAACAAGTATTAGAAAGATCTTGGTTTATATATCTTTCAACTGAGATGGACTAACTCCCATAAACTTGATCTGCTACATGCAGAAACATCACTGCTCAAAGACTTGCAAAGGCTTCATTATTACACTAGAAGGAGGTCACCCTGGAAGAATTCTGTTGAAAATAGTTTGAGAGCCACTGTTCAAGACAATGAATTATTATTTTCAACCATGAACTGGTACAGTGTTGGCAGTGAAAGTTTAATCAGCAATTTTGGCGAAAAGATTTGACTGCCACCTACAGTTTGCCATAGTTAATGCATCTCCATTGAAATATACACAAAGAAAGATCACTGGAATCCTAATTTTAACATCCGGGGTGATGTATTGCCACAGTCCTGCAAAGTCCCAAAATATATTCTTTCCTGAATCATCAGTTTTGTTCCACAATGACTAGAATACTATATCTGGGTATGAATGCAAGATACTCAAAATATGAATGCATATCCCTAAACAGTTAGTGCCAATTTCATTTTAGAGAGTTACAGCTGAAACTGGATTATAGAGGATACCATTATGTAAAAATGTAAAGTCCTTTTACCATTAATCTAAACCTCTCCTAAACACATGCGACCACAACACAAGCAACCTAAGTCCAAGATAAAGATACTTCACGCTTGTCTCTCAAAGCTTGCACTCAGATACATAGTCTGAGATAAGCTAGGCACTTACAGCTTTTTTCTTTCCAGTTGGCACGATGCAAGCTTTACTAGCTGTTCTCCCAAATGCCTCTATTGGTTACTGTTTCAAGGTTAAAAGGATAGAAAATACCAATGCTCTGATAAATGTTCAATATAAATACACGGAACATTTTAGCATTGACTTTTTACACAATAACTGTTCAAACATTCATTTGTTTCTTAAAATGAGCTCCCATCATACAGGTTCATTAGTCAGCAAAAATCAAAGGTCTATGTTACCTAATAAACTTCCAATGATAGGTATACCGTTTAAATATTTGTAGCTTATGTTACATCCCTCATTAGTTCTCACCTAGCTAAGGTATACATATATAGTTTTTAAAAATCTTTCATCATAACTCTATTCCCCCACAACCAGGGCCAGTCCTACCCGACAGGCAGACCATCTGTCTGCTTATGGCAGCACAACTGAGTGGGTGTCAATATCCTTTCAGCTGCTCAACAGCTGAAAAATTCAGCTGGCTCCTACTGATCAGCTCCCTCCCTCTTTCCCAGTGCTCCGGAAACACTTTCTCCTTCTGAATGGCTGCTCTCCAGCGGGCTCCTCCTTCCTGCCTAAGCAGTAGCTAAATGCTTGAGCAGCTGCCCCTGTAGAACAGGCCTTTCTTCTAATGCTTACACCCCACCCTTACTGGCAGCTTTACAGCTGGTCCACAGAGCCCCCAACACAGTGGAAGGGGCAGCTGGAGACCCCATTATGGATTGAGGGGGTGAATAGGAAAAGAAGCTCGATACCTGCTAAATACATTTTAGAACATTCCTGGATTTTCACATTTTGAAAATGACTCAAATTAGATAGCGAGGTTAACAGAATGGTAGCATGTCTTCAGGGGAGGAAACCACCACATATAGAAGTTCGTATCAAGCAACAAAATGCCTTCGGCTGTCCCATCATTTTTCTGGCTCTTCTTTGTATTCCCTCAACTTCAAAGTTCTTCTGAAGTGGTGCCAAAAACTGAATACAATATTCCAGGCACCGCAAACATTTGAACATAGACTATTACCTCCCTACTCCACAAAGTTATGCCTTTACATTGACAGCACGGACTTCTTACACTGCCATATGGTCTTGCAAACCTTCTAATTTGCCATCCACTATTTTCTGTAAGTCTTTCCCCATTATTGCTTCCCGCCTTTCACCCTTCCACTGGGTATATGTGTTTCATATTAGTTTTTCATACATGCATTAACTTGCATGTTCTGAGGCTGATTACGGGAAAAGACCAAAAAAATGAAGAAAGAAAACAAATGCAGTTCACAACCTCATCTTCCTCCCCAAAATGCTTAAATACATTAGAAGACATTACAAAGATGTGAGAGAAGTTGAACTAACATCACAGGTACCATCTATTGGCTGCTGACCTCCTGCTCAGAAGAGGAATATATGGGTCTTAACTTCTGAGATCTTTGTTAGCATAAGAACTGCCTCTGATCTTTATCCAGAGGAAAAGCTCAAAAGTAGAGCTGGTCAGGAATTTTCTGAAACATTTTTCAATAGAAAAATGCAGATTTCTATAAACCGAAACAATCTGCAGAAAAGGAACAGTTTCAACAAATCTCCTGATTAAAAAAAAAATTTTTTTTTCAAAATTGTGGAAACATCCCATTTTGACACTTTCCAACCAAAGTTGCATTTTTTGGATCAAAATGACTATGTTTCAAAATTTTAGTTAATTTATATTTAAAACAATTATACAAGAATACAAGAATGGCCATACTGGGTCAGATCAGTGGTCCATGTAGCCCAATATCCTCTCTTCTGACAGTGGCTGGTGACAGATGCTTCAGAGAGACTGAAGAAAAGAGGGCAACGTATCGAGTGCGCTATTCCATCATCCAGTTCCAGCAGTCAGAGGTTTAGGAACACCCAGAGCATGGGGCTGCATTCCTGACCATTTGGCTAATAGTCATTGATGGACCTATCCTCCATGAAATTATCTAATGCTTTTTTGAAACCAGTTATATTTTTGGCCTTCACAACATCCTCTGGCAATGAGTTCCATAGGTTGACTGTGTGTTGTGTGAAGTAATACTTCCTGATGTTTGCTTGAAACATTACTTTCATTGGCTGACCCCTGGTTCTTATGTTATGGGAAGGGGTAAATAAACACTTCCTTATTCACTTTCTCCATACCATTCATGATTTTATAGACCTCTGTCATATCCTCCCTTAGTCATCTCTTTTCTAAACTGAACAGTATCAGTATTTTTAATCTCTCCCCATATGTAAGCTGTTCCATACTCCTACTCAGTTTTATTGTCCTTCTCTGTACTTTTGCCAATTCTAATATATCTTTTTTGTGATGGGGCAACCACAACTGCAGGTAGTATTCAAGGTATGGATGTACCATACATTTATATAGTGGTATGATGATGTTTTCTTTCTTACTATCTATCCCTTTCCAAATGTTTTTGACTGCTGCTGCACACTAAGCAGAGAACTAGCCACAATGACTCCAAGATCTTTCTTGAGTGGCAATAGCTAATTTATACCCCCATCATTTTGTATGTATGGTTGAGATTATGTTTTACAATGTGCATTACTTTGCATTTATCAATATTGAATTTCATCTTGCCCAGACATCCAGTTTTGTAGATCCCCTTATAACTCTTCACAGTCAGCTTTGGACTTAACTATCTTGAATAATTTTGTATCATCTGCAAGCTTTGCCACCTCACTGTTTTTTCATATCCTTTTTCCATATCATTTATGAATATGTTGAACGGCACTGGTCCCAATACTAATTCTTGGGGGACCTCACTATTTACCTCTCTTCACTGTGAAAATTGACCATTTATTTCTACCCTTTGTTTCCTGTCATTCATCAGTTACTAATCCATAACAGGCCAAAACAAACAAAATCTTTCAAAATTTTGAAAATAAAATGTTCCAGTTGACTTGATCCAAAAACAGTTTTGGATTATCATTCTGTAAAAATGTGAGACTGTTTTTTGATTTAGGACAGATTTTTTTTTGGGTGGGGGGGGGAGGGGTTGGAAATTTCATGGGATGGGAAAGCCGTTTCCCATCCAGCTCTCCCCATCAATGACAGACAAGTGGAGATGTTGTGACAAAACATCAGCAATTATCATCTGACATACAGTACTAGACTGCACAGATCACATAAGTGTGGTATGTCAATATGATGTCACAGCAAGATAAAAAGAAACAACTTAAGATAGTACTTTCCCAAAACTCTAAAAAGGACAGAGAAAAAGAAAAAAAGAATGCAGCAACTTTTTAAACTGAAATAATTCTATCTTTAAAACAAGAAAGAAAGAAATCTGTTTGCCAAGGATTTTCCAACAGAAGTTTTGGAGGCAATGAGTGGGTCAGAATACCAAACATCTGTTTTTAAGTACTGGATATAATCATGCTTGACTATTTCTGCTATATTTTTTTTTTGACACAAGAAACCCCAATTTGTCTGCTTAAGGCATCTGAATATTGTCTTCAATCTAAAGTTGCTAAAATTATGTCCTGTGCAAATACTGCTGCCAAAGTCAGAGTGGTTGGTGAACATAGCCAAGTAAACTCTAATTATGGAAGATGGGTTGCTAAAGATTTTGTATGAAAATAGCTAAGCCAAATCAGAGAGCCAAGACAGGTCACAGACATAATACAAACAGCATTATCAGGCTCAACGCAATCCTATTTAGGGTTTCAGGTGACATGTCTTCTTTCACAAGTGCTTCTGATTTGTTTTCTGGGAAACTCAATATCAAATCTAGCCCTTAACTCTTCAGCTATGGAACATAATTATAAAAGTTGTACTATACAGTCTAATACACAGTCTAGTTGCTAACAATAAAGAAATTAATTCATCATTCTGTTTAAAATGTATATCATTTACTGGGGCATTAGATAAGCAGGTCAGGGGTTCTGTAGGAAGCTGGCATTTTTGCAATCAATTGGGTTAACAATAGACCATCCAAAGACTGAGTAAAACTCAAACAAGACTAAAGACCAAATATAGCTATTCAATAGCAATTGTTGGATTAAAAAGAAATTTAGACCACCAAAAATAAAACATCCCCATTCATCCAGACCACCTCAGCAACTTTGGACAAATTTTCTAAATTCGTGTCACCAGGCCCCGTCCCTTAGATACTTTAATCAATCTTCAGGAATTTATCTCTAGGAAATATCAAAGTGACTATTTGTTTTGCATAAGAGCTAAGGTTATTCAATTAGGACAGCTGTTCCTGTGTACTGATTTGAAATCATACCAAGAGATATGTAATAATGTTGATAATAAATAAGATCCCATATTCTCAATATTCTGCATTCTTATCCTTGCATAATTACAGCTTCCTACAAGTTAGTGTGAGAGGAATATGCATTTTTATATATACATATACACAATACACACGTTAAAACATTTGTGCTTTTCCTGTCTCCACTCTACTAATTTATTTCAACAAACCATGTTGTTAGCACAGATACTGTTTCATCTCAGCTAGTATTTTATGTTCCCACTCTCCCACCAAAAACTCGACTTTACCAGCTGTAGGATAGGATACCAACCATCTATTAGTTGTATTGCTTAACATTGCTTGGAAGTGTATAATTTTGACTGAAGAAGGGGTGCAGAAGCTCACTGTGAATGGGGGGGTGGAGGGTTAGGAGGAGGAGCGAGGGGAGCTACTGAGACTTGGAGGGCACCAGCTCCAGGCTGGGAAGGTGGGGGTCCCCCTCAGAATCCTGCGCTTGCCTTTGCTGCCACCCTGGGTGTGTGTGACTTTACGAAGAGGCGGAGCCCTCACAGTATTTTCCAGCGTGGGGGTGTTAGCCCCCATTGACATTTTGGTTCCATCACCCCTAATTTTTCACTTAATTATCAGTACATTTTATTTATGTCATATATCACAATTTCTGACTTCACACACACACATGCGCGATATCTTGTGCTACTCTGTCTCTCTCTCATTCTCTCTTTAAAAAAAAACAAACCTCTCCTGCTCTGCTCAGGAGCAGCTACGGGGAGATGGGAGAAGAAAGAATGTCTGTACTTGATCAAAATTCAGAGACTTCAAAGGTTTTTTTCCCCCTACCTGAGAACCCAAAGAGGCAACCATCATATGAGTAAGAAGTTTAGCTGCAAACATGGAACACCTGGCACAGAAAAGATGTGAAAGAATTGCCAAAGTGAAACCTGTGGGAACAGAAAAAACAGGATCATTCTAAGAATCACGGGCAAACATTATGTCAGATGGCAAAGTAGTTTTGGAACTATTACATAACTAAGGCCCTAATCCTGTAAAGACCTTACGAATGTGCTTAACTTTTAGTTCCCAATCAGAATACTCAATTGCACTTATAATTAAGCATGTGCTTAAGTTTTCACAAGTTACGGGCCTAATGCACAATGTAGGGCATTTCTGTGCTTGCACCATTTTCACTTTATTTGTATTTCATTTCTTTAGTAACTGGAATGTTAGAACTAACCAATAGCCACAGATGCAGCAAAGGGGAATTTTCAGTGTTGAAATGAACGCACAGTGCTTTATACAGTGCAGCATTGCTTTATGACAAACAGCTGTACTAGTCCTAATTCTGAATCCCATGTTCCATCTGTATTGTGTATGGACCTTTTGGACATCAGTACTGGAATAGGGTGACAGAACTCTTCTCTTGACCCACCGTTAGTTGGTGCTAGCGTCTGCTGACATACTGCAGCTGGTGTGGCTTGTTAACTCCACCTTGGAAATGAAGCCGATGGAGGTGGTTTTCAGAGGACAGAGGGAACAAAGGTAGGGCTTTCCTCCATGATCTATTCTAGGAATAACCAAGCTCAGGGAGGAACCTTAGGCTGAAGCTCACATTGTATTATTGTAACTATGTTCCCAGTAAACCCACTCCCCAGGAAGAGGGCAAGTTCGTATGTTAACCCAGGATGTGTGTGCTCTGTTGAAGACATGGTAGGGACACAGTTCACTCACAGCTATACATTCTGAAAGCAGGAAGTGGTGGACTGTGGCACAAATAGTCAGCTGTGAATTACCGCGTCACTAGCTAGTGATATCTACAATAGCAATGATGAGCTCAAAAGAAAACATTACAGGCCTGAGAGCCAAACTTGGAGTCAAACAGGGTATTCCTTCAATATTCATCTTTTTTAAATATCTGTTACTTCATTCTTAAATAGGAAGAAAAGATTTGCTGTGAAAGTTCCTTACAATTCCTAAATCTAGAACTGCTGGTTGATGGTCTGTTTACCAGACGTAAATCTGAGTTTCACCTAAATTATCCAACTGAAGTCCATTCAACAAGAGCAACTTCATAGAGTAAGGGAGGCAATGATAACATTTCAAGTGATTCTGAGAATATTCTTTTATCAGAATGCAAGATTTGAACTAAATTAATTGTGTGTGACAATATTTGTTTAAATGTTTAATTGCCGGGTGACTTGCCTCTTCATTTCCAGGCAGGTAGAGAAATAAAATGTATAGTTTTGTCTGTCCTTACACTCAGAATGGGAGAAGAGGAGCATACAACATATCTTTAAGAATTCAGCACATGCTTTTTTGAGGGATGAGGAGAAGGGAGTTTATTTTTCATATTTTTAATTGGTCGAATGCAAAAAAATTTCCTGAGGTAAATTATATCTTAAACCCCCATCTCTATAAGGGATGATTTAAAGTATCCAAAGAGGGGGTGACTTCATCAGAACAAGAGGACTGCCTCAGACCTCCTGTAAATTTGGTTCTGAAATTTCAAACAAGGGGCATCCTTCAAGCCCACACAAACCTCCTTTTACCAGATCACTGCATTCGATATTTTTCACAGAATATTACATTCTTTCGATGTATTTATTATATTCAACTTCCACTGATGTCAATAGTAATTGAGAGTTCTTGAAGCATCAGGCTGTAATTACACCAAAATATTTTTGTGCAATGAAGCTTTCCTGTTCTCACTTAAGCAGTGAGAAGGTACAACATTTTCAGCAAAGTGCTGTTAAAGGCTTATAAAAGTTACGTGTATGGAAATGGAGTTTCACTCTATCAACATCAGAATTCACAGAATACAGCTACAAGACTTATTCTCTCATATGGATTACTTGTGGTAACACACTGAACTGATGAACAACATTTGAAGACAAAGAAGTATGGCAGTCCTAATAGTGGCACAATCAGAAGCTCTGCCTCTTGAATCCAAGTCCAGCAGTGGACTGGAATTACTGTGCAGGCATTGGAGAAAGAAGATCTTAGACAGTCATTCTGAGACAGATGCAGTGCTAGTGCATGCCCAGTACTTGGCTGCTCAACTTCAGTGGAGACTAAGCAACCATTTTCACTCCTTTACAGTAAAGATGGTTCACTATAATATTTTCTTCTTTAACAAGATCACACCAGTCATAAACAAAAATAAGGCTGTATCAACTGACCTGAAATACAGATGAATCCAGAAGAGAAAAAAGCTTCATTGTATGAGGACAAGTTGTCTGTCTGGGCATACACAGCGTAAATGGACATGTGAGAACAGGAGCATTGTATGTAGTCTGAAGTATCATCAACCACTTTGCAGAACTGACTATCAGACAACCAGCTACAGCAAAAACAAAAGATTCACAAAGTCCTCATTCATGAGTGTTCATGTTGAGACTGATTTCTTAAACTAATCAGAGGCTGAAGCTAAAGTGTCTTTCCTAATCCTAGAATAAACTGGTAACTGTCTAGTTTTACTTCTTACTACTGAAAGGCATTTATCCAAGACATGAGACAACCAGCTACCTATGCTTCACTGTACATTATGCAAGTATTGAAGAAAGTGAGCTTGTATATTTCTCATACTAATCAGACTTCAAAGTGACAGCACAAGTGTTACTGTAACATTCCCGTAACAACCAAAAATACCAAGGCTACTTCAAGATTTTTTTTTAATCTTCCATGTCTTCCAGATGCAATCATCAAAATGCATTGTCTATTTGGAATGAAATTTAAATACTGTTTCCAACTTCCTTTTACCCTTCTCTAATTGAAAAAAAAAGTATACACATTATTTGGAGAATGCATTTTTCACTAAATAATTGTCACAATAGTGGGCTGTATGAATGTGGTCTCAGTGGACTTGGAAAGAGATTGATTGACCATTGTAACATGGTCTTCAAAGACTTTCAGTAAAATAATTTTGTGTTGTGATGTGATTTCCATTAACTTGCACTAAAATCATGTCCCCGTGTAGCAGGGTCCCCATGGATATTCCATACAACTGTCCCCTTGTCAAGTTTTAAGATCCTGCAGCAAACCATAGAGTAGCTAGAACTCTTAAGAAAATGAAAATTATTTTGTAATGGAAAGTATAAGGCAACCTGAGCATAGTTACCCCATATATACCACACACAGATCTATTATGGAAAGTGAAAAGCTAAATTGTGATTTATAAAATCTACCTTTCTGCAGCCTGATTCCAAAGGAGGCACAGAGATTTATGTGGAACAATCCGACTGTCTGCAGAATAAATCCGGTAGATAACTTCATTGTTGTCTTTCAGTGGATATGAACTCTGACCCTTCAAACTCATTGAAAAAATCTAAGACAACATAAGCAAGGTAAATATGTATTCAAAATTAAAAGTCAGTGGTCAGTGCATAAATAAAATTACACCACATGTACATGCACAGACACAAACTATGATACACTATAAACATTGAACATCGTTTGATCAAAGATTAATAACTGAAACTTACATTCAAATCCCATAAAAAGAAGCTGCTGCATTTTCATACCTTGTTTTTTAGAGCAGTTCTTTTATCACCAGTTATAAACCATTGTTGGCTGCTGTATTCTGTAAACTGTACAAATTTACAGTTCTCATCTCTAGGAGGGGAGGAGGCAATGGAGACCTCTAACAAGCGCTCAGGAAATCTGATTGAATCCCCATCTTTTCCATCAAATTTGTGTCCATTGATTTGCTGAGGATACCAGTGGTGGGCCATTATTGCAATGTACGGGCAGCTGTCAAGGATGGTTTTGCCTCTGTTTGAAAAAAAAGAAAAAGATCTGATAAGTGGAACAGCCATTTACCTTTTCATTGCAGGGAGTGCAGTGACTCCTGTAGTTAGGATATACTTTACAATGAAAGTTTAAAAATTTTATTCTTTTTAAATAAGAACTCTATTGCCTCTGTGATTTGTAGCAGGACTTCGATGTTTGACAGAAGGGAAGCCATGGGGCCAGTGAGGTGCTTTTTGATGTCCTCAGGAAAATCAAATTCAGAAAGGAATGGATTATAAATTGTTGGAAGTCATCATTTCCCTTCTGTATTTTGTGCAATGCAGCTTGCTGTTGAAACCCGTAAACATTCCACTTGTATTCCACATTCAGCTGAACCTACGGACGGGTCACAGACAAAATCGATGCTCCTGCTTTCACCCTTTAGCCTAGAACATGGTTCACTGCGCTGGGAACAAGAAGCCCACGAGCTCTAAACTTACGTATTCTACTAACTAGTATTAATAAGTCTGTGCCCTTCACAACCCTTTCATCAACAGGTCTCAAAGCGCTTTACAAGGGAGGTCAGTATCACTAGTCCCATTTTAGAGATGGCAATTGATCTGTATATGGTAACATACTATTTTTTCCACAGGACTGTCCCTTTTTCAGTGCACAGCATGGATGAGCCTGGTCCTACAAGGTACTGGAGCTGAGGGGGCACGGTATCTTGTAGAATTAGGCCCCAAGTCTCCTGACTCCTAGTCTCATGCCTTCCATATATAACAGTGCCCTGTACAATATATTCTATTCTGCAGTAACAGTCCAAAATACCACATCCTACTATGGTGCCACTGCAGTGCTTTGTGGGAATACTGTAGAATGGTGTACATCTTTGTATATGGGTAATACATCAAGGCTAGTCCTCATCTGATTTACTCTGAATGTGCACTCCTGTCTAATATATGTAATTAAGGCCTGCGAGGACTATAGCAGTCTATTGTCAGATATTTCTACCACATTCTGTAGATTAAAAAGTATTTACTTTTCACCAGGTGATCCACATTTTACTCCAGTCGCGAGGGAAAAGGCAAATTTCTCAGTAACTTCAGCAAGCAGACTGTAGCCCTGTGTATCCTTGCGCTTTGGGCTAGCAAGAGCACAGAGTATCTCATAGAAAAGATTTCGGCTTTTATCAGTGAGCACCTGTTTTTCACCTTCAACCATTACCTAACGCAGGGGAAAGAAAGAAAATGGTATCACTTACAGGAGTATAAAAACAATCATTCCTTGATTTTCAAGAACTAGTATTTACGACAATACAAAAACTATGTCAGGAAGATAAATTAAATATTTCAATTACTTAACTACATTTATATACTGAGAAATGTCATCAAAAGGGAAAGTTAATTGATCAAATCTTGGGCCCCAGTCCTGATAAACTCTTAGGGATCAGACTGTATGGAGCTCATTAGAAGACTGGAGCTGTAGATTGTCTGAGAATTATTTCTCAAGCCCAGCATTACCGAAATTTAGATACAGAAGGATCACCTTAGAAACACACTTGAAATAGAAATTCATTGGTTTTTAACAAATTATACAATTGTGTTTCATGTATTGTTTTGTTTTCAGTAACTTTCATTTGTTTTTGCAGTACAGCATTTTATTGCTTTGATCTACTCAGTTTTACATGTAATTTAATTAATAAAGGCAGATTTTCTACTTGCCAGTATGAATTAAAAAGCAAATGCTGCTAATTAGGTTCTCTCACTGTGAGACCACTTTCAGTACAATTTTCAATTTTCTCTCATTTTAGTTCTGAAGTTTTCATTTTTCCCATTTTTTGCCACCAAGATATAGGACATAGTCTATTGTCAAATGTATATAATAAAAACATGCTCAGGAAGAGGAGTTAGATTAGTAAGGAATTGTGTGGAATTTACAGTTTCTTCAAAAATTCTGAACTAAGCAAAACCTCATTTCAATAGCTCTAATGCCACCATTATATGCAATTGAGTGTTGTCTTTAGTCAGTATTATCGTACTATTTTGAGTCTTGCAGCTAGATTCTCTGGTACATTCTGGCCCCTATGCACTACTCTGGAGGTACAGAGGGGCCAGAAAGCAGCTGAACCAGGCCAGCTAAGAAAATTCACCTTTTGAGGGAAACACTTAGTTTAGTGCCAAAATATTCAGCTCCTATGTCAACCTACAACTCCAAGACCTAGCAGAGGGGAATGCAGAGGGTATGACAGAGGCATGGTGTTCTCTGGCATTCCCCAGCTGGTGTACTGTCCCTGGGGAACCACAGTGGTGGTTAGAGTAGCTCATAGGCCAGCACAGATCTATCCTGAGAATCAAGAAGCCATAATAAGCTCTGTGATGCCACTGCACCAAGGGAGAACATCCAATGAAGTGAGCTGTAGCTCACGAAAGCTTATCCTCAAATAAATTTGTTAGTCTCTAAGGTGCCACAAGTACTCCTTTTCTTTTTGCAGATACAGACTAACACGGCTGCACCTCTGAAACCTGAGCGTTTATATGTAATTTAATTCTTAGGCTGCATTTTAGCCTTTGTGCTTGGTTTTTAATTCTTGGTAGCCATCATTATTAGTCTAATTGCAGACAGGCAGACTCTTTCTTGACCCCTAGAATCCTTTACCAAGGATTCCACTCATTCTGTTTTTAGAACTGCAGCACTGTGTGTCTCAAAGGATCGCTACTGCTGATTATCATTTTGAGATGTTCACAACCCATAAGAGTTATTACATCCTCATGGAAGTCGTTAGTCATTTTGGAAGGGGCACATGAATATTTACCTTATCTATTATGTGAATCACAGCAGCGAGCTGTTCTTCCGTAGTTTCTGTGGAAATTTTGACATTTAAGCTCTGGAGGACCCTGTTCAAAATGATATCATCAAGTGGCTGGTACAGTTGGTCAGCCAGCCCCCAGACTGATTGGGCATCTGAATCTGAGACAATTGTGATGTTGGCAATACCATATGCATCATCTACTCTGGCACCCCCTGTGGGGTTAGAAAGCACAACCTGGAAACGCTTAGGAAATGGATGTAAGGATCCTATCTCTGGAGTCAGTGTTACATCCACTACAGCATTTCTCTGTCCAGGTTCAAAAGTCAGTATGCCCTCAGATCTGGCAAAATCCTGTCCTGAAATAGCTGGTGATATGAAGGTGCGACCAACAGCTTCAGGTCTTTTCAGCTCCTGGAAACCAAACAAGAGAATTCTAGGCAACATCATCATAATGCAGTGTGTTTAAAACTAGGTGCACTTAAATAGGTAAAATCCATTTTTTCTTTAAAATGTAAATATAACCCGTTAAAATTAAATTCATATTTGGTGATAATCTGGAATATCCTCCCCCATACATTCTGTATTGAACCAAAATGGTGTAAGGTAAGAGACTTTGTGATGGGGTCTGTGATAAATTGGGAGGAGGGAAAAATAAGAAAAACAGTCTCTCAGTTCTCACAGACCTTTTTATTAATCAAGCAAGTGAAAACTTGAATGCTGTTGAATACATCAATGACCTGGGACAAAGGGCTTCAGGAGTTATAGCTATTAGGAAAGACTAAGTAATGTAACATTT
Source organism: Chelonia mydas (assembly GCF_015237465.2). Classification (NCBI taxonomy): domain Eukaryota; kingdom Metazoa; phylum Chordata; order Testudines; family Cheloniidae; genus Chelonia; species Chelonia mydas. The sequence continues at coordinate 56,710,920 of NC_051245.2, read as the reverse complement.
ATGGTCAATGAGAAGAGCAGGATTAATTCTACAGCTTCTGCTCACCAGCAGTTCCTGGTGACTTTGACAGGTGCTAACCATAGTCAGTGGCTGCAGAATGAGGCCACTCAATTAAGGGGAGAGGTTGGTATTGTAAATAGGTACACACCAAAAAGGTTGAGGTACAATTAAGGTAAATGAAATTCTGAGAGCATACTAAAGAAGGATGATTCTAGACAACTGCCAGAGGGGATATCAGACTCCAATCCAAAAGGGCACAAACTTAAGTTATGGGCTAGTCACAAAGGGAATCTAGGAGACATTTTGAAGAAGGTAATTATGGTGTCAAATAGATTTTTCTCAAGCAGAAACAGACACATTAACGTATTCAATAAATGTTAGGCAAATCCTGGACTAGCTTGTGTATCATACACCAGGGCACTAGTGCAGCTTTTAGATCTATGCACTTCCCATTCCTCAGATCTACCGTTCTTGTCCAGGGCTCCTCCACTCGCTCCCCCAACCCTCCATACCCAGTGTACACTGCCGGGCAGGAAACAGAACTCTATGGTGCTCACATTGTACAACAGAAATGCACTATTTCCACTAGGATCATAGCATACTCTCCGGCCACGATGAAGGGAGTAGGTTTTTTTTTAATTTTAATTTATTTTTGCAAGTATCTCAACAATGCCTAGCATGAGGCGGCCCTGGTCCTGACTGGAGCCTCTGGGAGTTCCTATAATAAAAATAACAATTCTCTATGGTGTTTATCCCTGCAGTATGTGAGCCCCTCATCAACAAGGTATTTATCTTCACAATGCCCCAGAAAGGAGGGAAGAATTATCCACATTTTACAGAGGGGAAACTGATGCACAGACAACAGGAAGCTGTGTCAGAACCAGAATCACCTGAGTCCCAGTCCAATGGTTTACCTGTAAGACCATTCTTCTTTGACTTTTATCAGGGAAATATTACAGAATACAAATGCAAGTCAGATACATGTCCAGGTTTAGGAGATCTATACATGGACTCATTTCCTCTTGAAATATTACAGTTTTACCTATCATAGGATATACAGAATTTTTATTATTTTTCAATTTGCTTTTTTGCCACATACCAGACCCTTCATTTCTAGATCTGATACATAATAAGCCTTGCTTAAGTGGAAACTAGCTTTCTGGGCTACTATTCAAATTCATAACACAATACAGCTTTGGGATTATCTATTGATCATCACACAAAAGATTCCCTCAGGCAACCTCAAAATGGCTCCTCCTATGCAAAAGAAAGGATTTTTAATGTCAACTATTAGATCCCTTCTGAGTTCTGCTAGTGCTGACTAATTAAATACTTTTACTGGGTAACTAGAACATTTTCATTTCACTAAACAGCTTATTGTAAATCAATGTGGTTGCTTATGTGCGTAGATTTGCTCTGGAAGCAAGACATCATCTTTGCCAATTACTGAGAGAAGTGACTGTTTATTTGCCCCTTCCAACTGGGTTCCCAGAATCAGCAGGAAACAGGGAAATAAGTGGTGATAAAAATTAATTGTGTCAAGCAAAAGAAATGTAAAGAAATTGTGGGAATGAGACAAACATCTATTTCCAGTGAACTCCTCCTCCTCCCTGCCTCCCCCTAGACTTCCTCTCTCAAAGTTTTTTCCTCACACTTTGGTACTCTGTCATGAATGCTCAATACCCCAGACTGTACAGCAGTGGTGTTACCATACATGCCAAAAAAGGCAAGCTACATGTATTAGCCTAAGCATACTGTATGTGGTGAGAAGTCATGCTGCCATTCCTTCTCCATTTACCAGCTTCATGATAGAGGATCCATGTTCTTTTTCCTAGCAAGAATCCGAAAACCTGCTACATACACTTTAACTAAAGTACACTGAGCAGCTACTGTACAACAAATCCATGGCAACACAGGGATACACAATAGCTATAGTTAAACCTGACACACATGCAGCATGAAATAAAACTTAAAGCCGTTTATTAAATGAAAGTAAAGTTCACCAGCCAATGCATAATAATACTTCAGTATGAGAACACTTCTTCACAATAATGCCTTTAGGCCCAACACTCGGTCCAAGAAGTCAGGCCAAGTGCTAAGCAGATGCAACAGGAAAAAACTAGGGGAAATCCTCCCCCCAGCCCAGGGTCTGGCTGTGGAGCCACAGCTGTTGACAGAGGAGCAGGAACTGTGCCTAGATAACTGTACAATGCTGTGCATAGCACCTGTCACTTGAGCTAAAGGAGACTCTCCATTAGCTGTCAGCAGTAAAAGGGTTCTTATTATTTTTGAGACAACAGTCCAGCAATTAGTATAAGGCCATATGATCAACACACCAACAAATGAACAGGACTGATATCATCTATTGGAGAAATAGACGAGCATTATGTTTTTTCAGTTCATAAAAGAATTGCTGCCCCAATTTTTTTAAAAAAAGATACTTTCTAAGGTCAATGTCTCAAGAATATTGCCTGGACTTCAGTAACTATAAGCAACTGAGATATGGATTAGACTTCGATGAAAATGCCCTTTCTTTTCTTTTAAGTTTTCTATGGACATAATTGAGGAAATCACAAGTTTGGTAGGATACAAATGATTATACCTGCTGCGGCAGAATCCACATTTTAAAGGGAGGAGGCTACAGCCTAGGAAAAGCTTTAACAGGGAGTGGAAGTGGTGATGACTGATTTAATACTTCAGGATGACCACAGTTCTTGAGGTTATTGAAAGTACCCTGCACAAAATTACTTTTGGTAAACTGATCAAAGTGAGATGATTTTAGTAATGGGAAAGAATATATGCTAGACTTATGTAAGTAATGACCACTGCTGTAAACATGTGCAACTTGAGCATTTCCTAGATAAAGTAAACCAGGGCTAACCTTACTTGCTTATGCTTTAGAGAATAAATGAGGATATTATACACAGTCTTACCTGCATATTATAACTAACTGAGGTGGTTAACGCTGTACTGGAGTCTCTAACCACCTGCAAACTGATTAAAGTGGTCTTTTTATTAGCCACAGCCAGACGAGATCCCACAGCAAAATATAGCAGGCCACGAGGAAAATCATTTTCTGGAACAGTTATGTAGGCAAATCTGGCACTGCTGTTTAATGCTGCTCCTGAGCTTACTTCATACAACTCAACCAAAAAATAAGTTTCAAATTCAGGTACCTGTAAACAAGTGAGAATTGCAAATCATTATAAAGTCCACTGATTTCAACAGGAGTATGCAGTAAAGAATGCATTCCATCCTTTTTGAAAAAATTCTCCTGTTATTATACTGTCTCCCTGCTGAATTACTCATTCGTTTTAAAGATATTATAAGGCGGATACAGTACTATCCCAAAAGGGATAACATTTCAGCAAACACCAATGTGGAACAAGTAGTAGAAGAGTCTTATGGTCTTTCACATATAATCTCACACAATAGCCTAACAACATAAAGTATACATATGATGTGCCTCTAGGATGCTGTGAGACATAAGTCAAATTTTCAAATTTATGGAATGACACAAGGTGTAGATTTGTGCAGAATTTGTCTCTTTAATTCCCTTTTGCACCTGCAAAAAATGTGCACAAACATGTGCACAATGAATTCCAAGTAGAAAATTTGCATGCCTGTATAAGTACAGGTTTTTGCCCCTGCAATTAATTGTGACCATCTTTTGAAGGTGGAACTCAGGTCTCAAGTGTTGAAAAAAATCAACATGTGTCTGTAGTGTTTGTATTACTGTGAATGAACCTCAAAAAGTTCACAAGTTTGGCTAAGCATTTTCACAATTCTTAAGTCCGCAAAACTAGGCTGAAAATATCATGAGACAGGCTCTTTCATGAGACTTTTAGTACTTCCTAGTTCTAGTCAGTCTGGAAATATAGTCTGATGTATTTCAATGGTCATACACCAGATAATTTGATCATGCAATTTCCAAATGTTATTTTTCAACATTTTACTGAATACAGTATAGCAAGTAATTGATTTTCTAAACAAAGTAAGAAATAGGTTAGGCTAAATTTTCAATAGGGCCTCCACCTGGTCTCTGATTTTTACCCAAAATCAAATGTGAGTACAAATGATGTAATGAAGACGTCTAACTTCCTGATTTTGCATCCACAAATCAGTTTGTTGATATCTAAATATCATTTGCATCTGCTATTTTAGGCAGGCATGAAGCTGCAGACATAAAGATAGAGGCTATTTTTGAAAATGTAGCCCTGGACAAGCAAAAACAAAGCAGCTTTTTAATTGGAAAAGAAGCTGGTTTTTTGCTTAGTTTTTTAATGTATGGTGAGCACCAAAAACACTATAACTTATCTTCTCTCTGTAAATCTGGCCTTATTTTTAAATTCTGGCATTTTTGTAAATACCAGCTTATTTCTCAGACAAAACAAGCACATATCCAATTGTTAGCCGGTGGAGCCAATACAGTTGAGGTTGAACTAGACAAAGTAGCTGCCAGGTGTTGCAGCCTTCAAAATTCCCAGAAGATCTTGAAAGTGACAGTGTACCTGTATCATGTTTGTGTTCATTTATAATGTAACAAATATGCAGAAACAGTATGGAAAAAATCCTTTAGAATTTTTTTCCATATTAAAGGACAGGGCATATAATCTGGGTATTGTAATCGGGGCAGGTGATGGTTCTCTAAAATACATGATCTTGTTATTGCTATATAGGACTTATTGCTCTCATTAACCAATCAGATCAATCTTTGAGACCAGGCAGGTTTAAGATTCCAATTTATTGAAATACTGCCTTAGTTACCACAGTCATGCAATGTATTAGGTCCTAATTCAGCAACACACTTTACTTTAAGCACTCGACTGGTCCTATAATGTTCATTAAAGAACATTTTCAGTCTCATTGGCTTCAATAAGACATACATTTGCTTATAGTTAAGAATGTGCTTACATGTTCTGCCGAATCAGATGGGATTACTCAGGTCACATGGTTAAAGTGAATCACATATTAAGCGCTTTGGTGAAACAAATATTTAATGTGTAAAGGGTAAGAGGCCATTTGTACTGAATACTTATTTCACTGAAGTGACTGCAACCTACTTTACCTTACAATTCCTGTATGGCTTCAATAACTGCAGCATTCTCTAGGGCCAAACCCTCAGCCCCTTCTTCAGTTTTTAATTAGCCATTCTGGAGGCAAAGCAGCAATTAAAGAAAATGGGAATTTGTGTGAGGACTGAGAAGAAACTGAGTAACGACCTGCAGACTTGGCCCCTGGATTTTAAGTTCTCTCAATCAGGGCCCATTGGTTTTTTTATATTTGTAAGTAAGTCATGATGCTGTATAAATATTAATAAACTACTCACATTATCAGGTTTTATTCCAACGGAGATGTTGCATATTGTTTGACCTGCCATGCAGGTGGTAACCCCTAACACAGCCAACAGCTCATTTGCGAGGTTTACTCCATCCTTCTGAAGGACAACAGATGTTTTATTAAAGGTCACCCGCCAAAAGATCTTCACATCTTCAAAAGCCCTATGAGCAAAGCAAACCAAAGCAGTTTAAATGCATTGAAGATGGCAGCTATTGCTTCAGGGAAGCTAAACCACATAGACATATTCATTTTTTATTAATAATAAAAATTCACCACTGGAAAACAAAATGCTTTCAGAAGAAAAAAATATTTTTCTTTTTGTTGTATGTTATTTCCTCTGAAATTAGCTATATTAATAAAAGTCACAAGAGCAATGTCATCCAGTTATTGGGAAGCAAGCTAGATCTAGGTCTCAGCAAGTCACTTAAGTCAGCAAGTTACTTACGTATGTGCTTAACTGAGGCCATGGGACTACCCATGTGGTTCAAGTTAAGCACATGTTTAAGTACTTTGCTGAACAGGAATCCTAGATTGTAAGCATTTTGAAACAGGGACTGACTTTTCTATGTGTTTGAAAATCACTAACATATTTGATAGTGTGTGTAATATGTAAAGAGTATACATACAGTGTGTGGCAATACATAAATATATATTGGCACACATGTATCTTATTAAATACACATATTACTACTCAGACCTACTGTACAATAGCCAAGAAGATCATAAGTTTCGGAGACATTTTTAGCCAACTAAGCAATTAATCTTAAGCGTGAGTACATAGCAAGGAAATTAATTTCTCATCTCAGTTATGATGTGTATTAGTTAGGTAGATATTTAATTCTTATTTCTGTTTAATACCAGTACACTGACTAACAATCACATTTTAAATTTATGAAGCAAGTTTGCCAAATGACAATAAACGATTAGAGCAGCTGAAAGTCAAAGATTTATTATAAAATTCCATGATAACCTCTTCTGCTAACAGCAGCATCCTTGATTTCAATACAGCACATTACAGCATGTGGGGACAGCACTTTTATCAGCTGTTGCCTGCACCTGTTTGGTTGCCTTGTGACTATCAGCTGCACCTCCCTGCTTTCAGAATCTTCATCAAGCACAAGGCCACTTTGTACCTCTGCACTGAATCCCAAAATGCCATTTTGAAGATCATTCCCTGTATGAGAAACAGTACATCAAACTGATTAGGAAGCAAATAAAGTTGAGAATAAGTTGTACATATTTAATGCAGAAAGAATTGCTTAAAATGAAAAACGTGCACAAGGCATGATATAAAGTACACAAAGAGCCAAATTTTCAAAGGGAACAAAGGATGTAACCACAAAAGTCTCCTTCAAACATAAAAAAATCTCATATGTTCTTACATTTATCTAGTAACCCAAGTGAAATCTTTACATTTTAATTTTGCAGATTGTCTTTTAACTGTGAAAACAGCTCATTTTGAAAGGCAATTTCTGGTCAGATGCCTAGCCTCTTCTGTGCAGGTAAACTGAAATCTTCAGAAGCACTTGGGTTTTTCTAACTCTGCTCCCACTGACTTCAGTGGGTCCAGTGCCAGGCCAACATTAATTACTCTTGAAAATCTCACCCATAAATTCCTTACAGAATAGGCCCACTCAGAATAACTGCTGTCCATCATATTCATTTAAAAATGCATTAGCTCTAAAGGATCCCCCCATGATAGCATTACTCTACACTAGGGAAGAAAGAGCCTGTTCTTTTAATAAAGTCAGCTGATAAGAGACTTCCAATCTGGTTCAGACACAGCATGTGTGTCACCTTTCTTCCCCTCAGCATTGTTTCTTGACCTTATTACCTGTGCTCATTTAATTTAGACCATAAGCTTAGCACATCACACATACCTATGGCACGATATAATTAATTTCTTAAAAATAATCTACATGCATGCAATTATGTGACTAACTTGCACGTGCATGCAAATTGCTATTTACCTGTACAACTGTAGTAACTATGAATGTAAAAGAAGCACGTAATTGCACAAACATTTGACATTCTGTTCCTGGATACATTATTCTGGTAGCTGTGTACATTCTTCCAAGGACACAATTTGGTCCTAAGAGCCATTTTGTAATATTAAAAGTATTTTGCTTGATTTGAATTTCTAAAGGACTTGTTATCACTGCTGTTATCCAGTCACACCACTTACATTATATGCTCTATAATAACGACTTGGAATCAGAGTGCTTTCAACTCAGTGAACAATTCCTTAAGATTCATATTTCAAAAGATCTCTGTGCAAACTATATGGGAAAATGTTATGGTAGCTATTTACAAATTAAAGTAAACCAGAGTTCTGGTAGTAACCTCTGGCATTAGGATGCAATCACTGAGAGAGAAAAGCTCTTAGCTAATTATCAGATTTAATCTACAATAATCATTATGGCCCATATGCTACCCTACACTTCCAGAAGCAGAGAAGGAGCTAAAGAAGGCGTGGATTTCCAGCACCACAGATTCCTCCTTTGTTTAAATCTTGCAGAAACTACTTCAGAGATTAGGGAGGCAACGGGTCAATGGGATGAAAATCAAGGTCAGAGGAACAGACACTGTCTGCACTAATGCTTTCTCTCAAAGGGGACACAGAGTGTGCCAAGTAAAATACCCCAAGAATGGGGGTTGGGCAGCATCCAGTAGGTGAGCCAATGAGAGTTTGGGTCATGAAAAATGCACATTGCCAAAGGAAGGAAGGTGGGATTTGACAGGCAGTACAGAGACATAAAGCCTCCACACATCTGCAAACTCTAGAGGTTTAGGAGCAAAATACCCTGCATATCCCATGGAAAGAAATCCCAGTCTTAATGGAATTTGCCAGAGGAACTCAGGGTTAGACAGCTTTATATGTTAAATTATATTGCATTTATGCACTGAATCTCTGAAAACAATAACATTACCTGTGATAATTATTGTTGCAAAAGCTGCAAACCCATATTCATCCTTTCCCTCCACAATCTGAGCTCCACCTTGAGGGTCTGAGAGGAAAACATAGAAGAATTCTTGCCCTTCGGGCTCATCATCATCAAGAATTCTGATAGACACTTTGCTTTCTTTCTCTCTATCCAGCAGTGTCACAGATATAATCTGTTCCTCAAAGTCCATCCCTTCAGTTGCCCATGTCAGGTTAGAATTTCCATACACATTCTCAAAAGGAAATTCATTGATCCCACTCTGTGCACTCACTCCACCAAAGGTTTTAACAGTTACTTTGACATCACCAGCAAAGCCCTGGGTTCTTCTGATATTAAGTATCACTGTGTTGGGTGTACTGTTGTTTGTGTCTTCCTCAGTATAAATAAATCCTGGCCCAAGACTGATGATTCCGTGAACAATATCATTGGCTAATACCGTAACTGCTGAAACACTAAGATCTGGATTCAAACGTGGATTCCTATTAGGATTAAATTTTTCAATGGCCAAAACTTCAACTGAAGTTAACTTTACAAAAAATACTTCATCCATCTCAGAAATTGTGTCATCGACGATTGATATTTCAACTACAGCCTCTGCCTGAAAATGTCCAAACACAAGCTCTCCATTTTGAACAGGTTCAAAGTCTTCTAAAGGTTTGGCACTTCCTGCAATAGTCTGATAGGTCAATTTAGTGAGGTTGCTTTGGAACCCAAACAATCTTTGGACATGCAATCTGATCATCTGCACATCTTCTTCAACTGAAACATGTCTTGAGTTAGGAGAAAATTGGAAGACACCCATTGGCTCAATTTCAGCTACTGTGAATCCTGACCTGAAATATAAAACATAAAAGTTAAATTAAGAAACACAAGTCACCCATTACAAATGATTGGGTCTGATACTCTGTTGTCTTGCATTCTATGTTGTCATTTATGGACGCAAGAAGTTGAATGTAAAATGTTACCATACCAAAAAAAGTTCCCCGCTCAGAATAGTTTGGTGTGTAGAGGGTGAAGGGAGGAGTTGTGACAATGTGACAGAGGGGGTAAAAAGGTTCCCTTCACAGGGAGTGTTCTTGCATGGGTCAGGGCCAGAGAACTTTCAAGCCTTTCAGCCTGGGCTGCAGACTGAGGCAAGAAGAAACAATAATCGTTATGGCCTGTATGCTATCTTCCACTTCCAAGAGCAGAGAAGGTGCAAAAGAAGGTGGGGTGCATGGAAATGGGGAGTTCTGGCACCACATATTTCTCCCTTACTTTAAACCTTGCAGAAACTATTCCACAGATGCGAGAGAGTCAGTGGGGCAATGGGAGGAAAGTCAGGGTCAGGAGAACAGACATTCTCTGCATTAATGTCTCCTCTCAATACCACAGGGATGTGGGGTGTGATGAGCTAGGAGTTGGGGCAGGAGAAAGAAGGAAAGAAAATGAATAAAGATGATCTGGTTTAGAGTGGTATTATTGTGGCTTCTTTATAGTTTCTTAGTGAGATGTTGCAGAGGCAGCCTTGTACTAATTTAATTAATAAATAGGAAGAACAATACAAACAACTTACTGGATAAATATAGGAACACCTTGAGAGGAGCTCAGTTATTTACTCAAATACCTTATAATTATTACTAATTAAAATAGTTATTTTAATTAACACTTTTTATCCTTCTTTATTCATTCTCCAATTACTTTATTTTCTTTCTTTCTTGACTCTATTCATTGATAGCTAATGATGGTGCTGTAGGGAGGGATGGAGAGGTCAAGAATATCACCAGATATGGAGCAAGGTATTGGCCCCACTCTGTAGAGTCCAGCTGACCAATCTGAGAGAGGCAGATGAGTATGACTACATGGCTGCACCCCTCCCCCAGCATTTAAGGCCTCTCCCCAGGCCTGAGTACCATGTTCCCAGGTGTCTGGGCTGCACCTACCCACCCTCTGAGTTACTGTGACTTGAATGCATCAGAACTGACTTTCCTGGTATATTGGGGATGTAGACATATCTCCACGCAGGGGAGCGAGGAAGAATTTTCTCTCAGTGTCTGGCATGGGGTAGGGCAGTTGTCAGTGGGCCTGCTCATGGGGTAAACCTGAGCATGGGAGTCAGGAAGGCTTCTGGTGTTGTTTGTTATTTCTTGGGCAGGGACAGGTATCTCAAATCTAGAGTAGATTGCTGTCCACGTCTTCTTACCCTCATTCCTCAAATGAGAAGGGGTGCTGGTCAGTGATTCCAGCAGCTGGCTGGATCCCATGGGTGATGTAAGGAGGTCAAGCAGAGGGTGCTCATGCACTCATAAGCACTCATGCAGTCATGTCCTTCCATACTGGATCACTGTTTTCCCAGGGGGTACTGTTCATCTCAGTGTTATGTCAATTAAATATAAGTTGCAGCCTGATGCTTAGACCTAGCCTTTGTGTGTGTGTTTTGTCTTTATTCACTGCATATCCAGGACAAAGAGTAGGCGTTGCCTACCTTTCCCTCCTCTGGACCAATCTCCTTTTCAGGTCTTATAGGCCTGAGCCTGAAAGAAATTATTGCTAGTAATTTTTTTTTAAGAGAATTAAGCAGTACTTTACACCCTCACTGAGAGTCTTGCAATAACTTCCACTCACTTTGAATGTCAAAATGGGGTGTCCTGCAGCATCTTTTAAACTAGTGGTTCCTGTGGGACAGAGTCCTACAAATCAATGCACTGAAACTCACAAGCAGCGATTGATTCTGCAGCCTCAAACTTAGTAGTGCTAATGGAGTCTAGTTTAATTCAGCAATTTTAATTCCTTTCAAAATTGGTTCTTTCTTGGACATACCAGAATTTTATTTAAGGTAAGTGACTTCAGAGTAGGTGCAATTTGGTTCATTTTTTTTCTCCTTTTACCTACCAGAAAGGTTGTAGCAATGCAACCTTCCCACACACTGCACCAAAAAATATTAATCAAGTCTCATCTAACACCTCTTTGGGTGATGGGATGACTCACTCTCTATACACATTCAGTTTTTGACCTTTTGCAAAAATTGACCGGATGCCAGTTAAGAAAACACTGCCAATGGTTAGACAGACCCACCAATACTAGTATGGTGTTTTTTGCTCATGTTTCAGTGCTTCACAGTATGGAGAAAGACATCCTTTGCACAGAGGGAAAGCTCTGTGGTGATAATTGGTGCTCTCTAGGATATTAGGATGTATTTAATGCATTTCTCTATATTGTGGCCTTTGCAGAGGAAAATTATAGATTCCACTTCTCCTCCAGTTTCTCAGAAAATCTTGGATCCTCTATGCCTCTAACTGCCTCCACAAACATATATACAGATATCCCAGTTGTAGGCAAATTGTCCATTCCCCTATTTCCCCTACACACTACTGCCAAGGAATTGAACTGGCTTTGCAAGAGGTTCCAGATCTGATCAGAGCAGCCCTACCAATTGGTTCCATTTGGTCTGGAGCCATGGGTTCACCAACAAAGTTACCAAATCTTTATGTTGCTGATTTTTCCTTTTTCTAACTCAATTAGGTTTTGCACAGTTTAAATGTTTGTAATCAGATCAGAATTTTTACTGCATATATCCATTTGTTGGGGTCCATGCAATTAACCAAGGGTCTAAGTAATACCCTTACCTCAGGTAAGCTCCACCAGGCACATTGCTGTACACTGATGTTAGATGGATAGCAAATGCCTCCCGTCTACTTAAGCTTGGAATAACATGAAATGAAATTACTTTGTTTTGTTCACCATAAGAAAATGTAACATTACCTGGAGAAAGACAGAGAAGCAACAATTCACAAATTGTTAAACAGGAATCCTTTTTTTACTTTTGACCATAGAGAAATGTGAGTTATCATCAGACTCCTGCTCTGTCTAGGGAAGTGGAAATCTGCATGACAAGTACAGCACCTTTTCTCTATAAAGCAGTTCTTCAGAAGTATAACAAGGTGCATATTGCATTAAGGAGTACATTATCTATGAAATGCAAGGTTTTCCTTATTCCAAAAAGAAACCTTACTACTCACAAATAAAAATCATATAATATACTTTCATTCAAACAATGATTTCTTATTAAAAAGGGAGCATGAAATGTGCAAAAATATTAGAGTAACAATTAAAGTGGAGTTAGTCAGACATGGAAATTCTGTAGCTCTGAGTATACTGTAACAAGAAAGTGCTCACCAAATCCAGGTGTAATGTTGCCTGGATGAACAAACTCTGGGATTAAATCAAGTGGGTATCCAGAAGTCCAGCTAACTGTTACAGAGCCATACACTCCTTTTCTGGTTATCACAGCTTCGCCTGTCCCTTCTATAATGTTTGTAAGTTGTAAAATGAGAGACTCAAAGCCAACCTACAGAAACATATAATACATCTTTGTTAGAACGATATGGGGATATCTAGTACTGCATGTATATACTGTATATATATTATATATATTACAGTAGCCATATACCTACTACATATGCATTTACCAAAGATTCTAAATTCTGGATTTCTGAGACTCACTCATAGTTTTGGAAATAGGTAATCAATGTGACTTAGATTTCTGTGTTAAAAGATACCAGGGTATAGCACATGGTATGTATTCTTCATAAGGGAAAAAAAGGCTTCTTAACTCTCTTGGAGAGGAGCTATTATGATGCATGTATGCATACATACACAGACAGAAAATAAATGATCAACTGTGCATCTGATGAAAAGAAAGTCAATGCCAAATGACATTGCTCAGCAGATAAATACTTGTTCCAGCTATTTGCTTTGTTCTTCAGCTGAAGTTGTGACTAAAACGGTTATTCTCACAGTCTAGAAGTGATAATATAAGTGGCATCCATGGGGTAGTAAACAATGCTAAAGGAAAGAACCATGTGAATAAAGTTAAATTATGAATTGAAGGAAGCAAGAGAGAAAAAGGGGGTTCAAGATAAGAGATCTAAAAGCATTTAATATTAGCATCAATTGAATTTAAGAGGTAAGACAGTGACATGCTATTGTCTGTTTCCAGTATATTAAATAAGGGTAATTGAGGTAGACAGTACTTTATTATGGACCGATTCTGCCATTGTTTACTCCCATGTAATCTCACTAAAGTAAGTGAAACCAGAATTTGGCTCAATACAACGGTGTCAAGCTTTATATTTGCAGTGTTAAAGAATGGAAGGAAATCTGCCTCTTTTGGTATAAGCTGCTTTTAGACTCACTACTTAACCTAAAGAGAGAATATTATCTGGACTCAACATTTTTCTTAAATTTCTTAATGCTTCAGATTTATGAAGACATAGGCATAAACTAACTGCAAACACATCTATTATGGTTCACCAGCTGTTTTCTACTTTCATATAGATTCATAGATTCATAGATACTAAGGTCAGAAGGGACCATTATGATCATCTAGTCCGACCTCCTGCACAACGCAGACCACAGAATCTCACCCACCCACTCCTGCGAAAAAGCTCTCACCTATGTCTGAGCTATTGAAGTCCTCAAATCGTGGTTTAAAGACTTCAAGGAGCAGAGAATCCTCCAGCAAGTGACCCGTGCCCCATGCTACAGAGGAAGGCGAAAAACCTCCACGGCCTCTTCCAATCTGCCCTGGAGGAAAATTCCTTCCCGACCCTAATATGGCGATCAGCTAAACCCTGAGTATATGGGCAAGATTCACCAGCCAGATACCCAGGAAAGAATTTTCTGTAGTAACTCAGATTCCACCTCATCTAACATCCCATCACAGGCCATTGGGCCTATTTACCATGAATATTTAAAGATCAATTAATTACCAAAATCATGTTATCCCATCATACCATCTCCTCCATAAAGATAGATAAAACACATTTTTAAAAAGTGTGTCAAAAGTTAATACATTTAGAAACTATGTCTCTTGAATTTCTGAGGTACAAAATGTTTATCAGATCCTTGATGTGTACTGTACATGTAACAACTGGGGACGACTGTCAACCATTAAGCTGACTTTGATCATAAAAACAAATGTTAGCATCACTTAAATACAGTACCCAGGCCTCTAGTAACAGAAGTATCAGGAACTGCCCTCTAGTGGTAAGCTTGTTTCACTGCAGTCAGTCTAATTACCTGAGAATTGGCAGCTTCCTCCGGAATAGACAGAGTAGCTGATTTTGCTCTTCCTAATATTATTTTAGGCATATAATTGGCACTTCCATTTATCAGGCTTGCATTGGTCAGTTCCAGAGTGAAATTCAAGCCCAGTAAGAGAAACACCTTTAAAGATACAATTTAAATTTTAAAAGCTGGCAATTTTATTCAACTGAAACCAACAATATCAGCTGAGTTAAGGAGTTAAGTAACAGAAATGGTCTGCAGCTCCTTTAATGGTACCATGCACTGAGAAGCATTAAAGTGGCAAGCAGTTTAACAAAGATCTTCCTCAAAATCATTACACAAAAGTTAATACTGTGAAGGAAGGCCAACAGCAGTTTTGCACAATGTAAGCTCTTTGGGGCAAGGATTGTCACTTATTATAGGTTCACGGTATCTAGCACAATGAGCTCAGTAACAGAATGGGAAATGTAGAGAATAGAGTAGGGTGAGGCTAGTGTATCTGCAGCTATGCACGTCAACCCACAGATGGGAGCATACAGCAGCTGTGGGGTACTTGCAGGTCTTGATGATTCAGTCTTCCAGAACGAAGCAGCCTTCTCCAGTAAATAGCCCACTCCCAAAAGCACACTTGGGAGAGGATTTGGGCCTACACAACAGAATCTAAAACAGAAAACATGACTGATACACAGAAAGGGATATAGGCAGAAGCTCAGGGATACACACCGCCTTGGTTTTATATTCCATTCTTATACTGAAAATCACATTTTCTTTTAACACAACTGTACATAAATAATACAAAATCCAGAGTATCAAAATTGTTTCTCTCTCTTTCTCTCCAACAGACACTATTTATCACCATTTAATGTCTTATTCAATGACATTTGTACACATGATGTAGACATGAATTTAGGTAACAAAACGCTAGAGAGGTCTATCCAACTTAAGGACACTACAGACCTGGCTGCTTATTGGCACTCTCTTCACACCAAAGCTGGCACCATCTTTCACCAGCAGACATCCCACTGTATTCTCAGGAGTGATTACTGGTTCTTCATGATGAGATGAGATTCGGTACTCAACACTCACATCTCCGAATGTCCCAGAATATCGAGTTATATTCATCTGAATGTGCCGGCTCAAGTCTCTCTCTATCAATACTGACTGCCTATCAGAGTACAAGGCAAACACTCCATGGGGGTCATCGTTTGCTAACACAGTGAATCTCAAAACTCTCTTGTCCTGATCCAAATCTGCTCCTCCTTCCACTGAAACCAGCTCTACCACATAATTCTCATCTACTTCTGGAACATCATCTGGTAACAGATGAATAATGATCTCTGCTGCACTCTGATTTTCAGCAATGGAGACAGAACCCCCTGTTGCAAGGAAGTCACCTGTAGTATCAGAATCACTACTCAGCTTCCAGTGAACCTGAAATAAGTGAAAAAACATTGTTTACTAACTTGGAACTCTCATACACTCAAGTACACAGAGCATAAGATACAACATTTAGCAAGAAAATAGAAATTATTTTATGGAAATATAAAAAAGAAACAGGCATGGTAACCTAAAACAGGACCACAATCTGCCTTCCCTCCTCCCACAGCTTACCCTCAGTGACCTGAATGTGGTGGTGGTTGTTTCTGAATATCTTTGTAGGTTCACTTTACAGAATTTTTAGGCCTAATTCCACAGTTTGTTTTTACTGCTCAACACTCCCCTGCTGTTCCCTCTCTCAAGAGTCCCCCAGAAATTTTTCTCTTAAGAATGACAAAGTACTTAAAAGTACAAAATATAGTTCCTTGAGCACTGCAGGCATAAAACATACCAAGTGCACTCCAGGTACATATGAAGTGGGCCAAATGTTCTTTACTGTAGGGTGCACAATTTTTTTTTAAAAATCTTTCCCCTCTGTATAGAACTCCAGCCAAATGAGAACAACAGGAAAATCCTTACCACTCCATCAACATCAGATACCTTTTAAAAAATAATTTCCACAGATGGTATCCATTATATAAGATACTGGATACTTTTTAAAAAGAATACCAAAAAATGATTGCACCAGAAAGGGAGTCCATGATATTATGCTACAAACAGCTTGCTGAATTCTGAAGAACTTCAGGAGGTAATCCCCAACTGATTTAATAACCAGTGTTGATCACTGTTCAAAGCACAAGGGCCCAATTCCCATCTGTTGTATGGCACGCAGCTGTCTGAGAAGACTGGGTCTATGTTGCTCCCTTTCTAAGAAGGTATCACTTTATTAAAAAATGCATTCTACACCATTCTCCTATCATAAGGATAGGAGAAGAGAGAGAGAGAGGAGAGTGTCAAAAAATAAGCATGGGTTGCCACATTTTGTCCGATAAATATAGAAATTGGACATGACTTTCCAAACATGAAATATTAGGGCCAAATCCCTTGTTCAATTATGCCAACTCCAAAAGAAGATACACAAACACTGTAAGCAATCAAAAGACTTTCTTAAGACAGGTCTAAATTGTGCCTGCTCTCCTATATGCATTCTAATGGACGAAGACTGCAGATTATATTGTTTTTAAGTAACCCCAAAATGAGAGTAAGAATACCATTATGTTCCCCAGAGTGCCTTGGACTCGTTTGATGAAAAGTGTAATATTCTCTGGCCCTTCCAAGACTGATGGCTCCTCATAGTGCTTACTAGATAATGATTCAGGAGCAAACTGCACAATTCCATTGGGATCACCAAACTTCTGTATCTAGAAAGCAGCAAACAAAATATGGGTCAAGAATATATAATGAACTATCTTATTTATAGACCACTGGGGAACTCGATGCTGGATTCAACAACTCACAAATCCATTAACCCTCCGCCATCCTGATTTTCCCCCAACAAGTCTGAGAGTACAGTAGCAGCTGAAATGGATATTGTATGAAAAGAAAAATAAATAGCAGATAGGAGCACCATAAGACCAGAGTAAAATGGTCTGGTGTCAAGACCAAACACGCAAAACAAACAGGCAGCTCCACTAAATCTACATAAGACCAGTTGTTCAATGGAAAAATGCTATGAGTGTCACAAGGAAGGATCAGTGCATTACAGTGGATTATAAATTGAATACAAGTCAGTAATATGATGCTGTCAGGAAAGAGGCAAAGCTCTTGGTTTGTAATAATGGGAGGATGTGTAAACAAAGTCAGGTAATTAGTCTGCTCTGCTCAGCACTACTTAAAGCAGCACTGGTCAAGCCTCACTCAGTTTCAAACAATATTTTACAAAAATGACATGAATGATTTGGACAGACTTCAGAGAGCAAAGGAAATGATATACAGTTTGGAAAATAAATCCTATGAAGAGAAGTTAAGGGATCTGAGTGAGTTCTCTTCTGTTGTGCTAGAGCACCAGAAAGAGGATGGGAATCTATTATCCTCTTTAGTCTAGAAGGCCAGAACAAGCAGCTTACTGGACTTGCAGTGCAGCAGGCAATATTTACATTAACTATTGTTGGACTGGGTGGCATCTGTAGTGGGATACAGAACACTTCACCTCTAGGTTTCTGATTCTCACCTTTTAGTGTGGTAATTGAAGTTAATTGATTTAATGGATTCAATCCAGCCCCTAGTGAATAGGAGCCACAACACATACCAGAATCATAATGGGCACTCACTGGCACTCTAGTTTGCAATCTCAGCAGCGGCACCAGTGATTTAACGGCTTTGGAGACTGAACTCCCCCTTCTTACTACTAGAGGTGGGTTCTCCAAATCACTGAAGAGGCATTTTGGTGGACAGGGCCAGACAAATACTAGAGCTAATTATTCACAGAATAACAACTGGATGAATAATATGCATTGCATGCAAACACAAACACAATATTTAAACAGTTCTATTGACGGGACAGTGTGGAGAAGCTAGATCGAACACTGCTTGCGCTATTCCTTTTCAGTGAATAAGCAGAGAATTTCAGTCTCTGGATATCAATATCACATTTTAAATCCCATCTCCCTGTGTCCCTCCCCCTTCCCCACACAATCAAATATTGGCGGAGGGGGGAATTATTACTATATTGGTCGTTAGGCCCTACATTTTAAAGGTATTTAGGTACCTGAAGACACACATAGGTGCCTAGAGGAATTTTCTAAAGTGCTTAGGTGCCTAGCAACCATCAAGTTTAGCTATGATGCAGATGAGAGTGGGACAAGAAGTCGAATAAGCACTGGCACCATTACATTTTTAAAGATTCAAATTAAAAGTCCTTTCTCTCAGTACTTGATATATTTCAATTACCTTTTTGATTTTATTATAATAAGGCCCCTTGAGATGTTTGTGGGATAAGGTGCCCTCAATAATTGTACTGAATTATATATTCTGTTGGATTTGGGAAAAATTACTTACGGAGAATTCTGTTTATCACAGTCTTCTCTTTGTACATCCTGCACACTACTAGTAATTACAGACAGCATTAGGACTCCACCTACCAGAAGCAAGGAGGCAAGAGACCTGACAACCAAGGCTAATATATAAGCACTAATCCATCGGCTATCTTTCCAATTGGAGACTTCCAAAGCAAAGTAATAGACAGTAAAACCAGAGGGGGAAAAAACTCCCAAGTGATACTCTCCAGAGAAAAGGGGGATGGATGTAGGAAGAAAGTACTATGATGAACAGAATTATCAGTGACTAATTTTCCCTTATCCTATGTCCCTCTTCTTTCATCCTACTGAACAGCAGCAATCCAGGACAGTGTATGTCACTTAAAGGGATGCTTGGCACCCTTAGTGACTAACAAATGTCAGCCAACAGGGACAGATCCAATTAATAATGCCAGATGACAGTGTCAGGAGATGACCTAACAAATTCCAGAGTTAAATGCTTCTGAGTTCTGAGCCTGTGAAGTTGCCATACTTCAGACAGAATGGCCTGATCATATGCTAATGGACTACAATATCTGATTGACTGAGCCACTGTGGTCTCAGTGGCAGTCTGTCCTTTGTAGCAACCTTTAAAAAAAGACTTAATTCTTCTGAAACTGGAAGTACAAGACAGGTAAAACTTCAGAGCTTGCTTGTCACCTAGGGAGAGAAGCTTCCTCTCCTGCAATGGAGAGATCAGGTCACAGTGTAACTAAAACAATACATTCAGTGATATGAGTCTCCAGAATAAGCTTGGGGAGATTCAAAAACTGTCCTATTTTGAAAAATAATGGCTAATAAGGAGAAAAACAGTCAGCAGGCACAGATCTTTAACTCAGTATGAGTAGGGATGAAGAAGGCATAGATCTTTAACTTTGTGTGAGAAGGGGTTGGGAAGACGTAAAGAGGATGTGCATGTCCCTTAGGTAGACGTTCCATGCAATCCCATAAAGATGAGGGTAGGACTATATTAAGAGAGTAATTATCTATAGGTCCTGTTGAATGTTGTGCCATGGGAAACACAAGGAGGGGAGTAAACTTTCACGGCATCTGACTGGTGGGTAGAAGTTACTGTAAAACTGACAACAAAAGAGGTCTTCTGGAAGTAGAGAAAACCATGTCATCCTTATTCATCTGTCCACATTCCAAGGTAAAGTTGCAAAAGGAATTCACTGTGGATTAACTTGCAAATTAATCTTCTAATTCCCAGACAGCTTCCCTGAACTACTTAGAGATCCAATAATAAAGATGTCTGTCCTATTGGTTAGCATATATTTAGGAATTCTTACCTAAAGTCCAGAATACCGCTGGGGATTTTTGGTTTTCCATAGTAAACCTGGAGTAGGAAACAGGGACCAAGAACCTACCAAGTCTATCCTGACTTGGTTGATGGGACCAAAGTACCAAAGTGGGAAGCAGGACAACGTTTTTGAGAGACATTTAGAGATTGAAGCCTTGCTCCAAATGTAGGCTCTACTTTTGCCACAGATAGAATCTCCCATAAGGAGTTGAAGTCAATTCCAGTCCTTGGACCTTCCCCTGATATCATTTCATTCAAGAGGTAAGACTTGGACTAAGACGTGCAGAGGGACTTGTGCAAGGTGGTGGAATGGGAGGCAGTAGTAGTATATGGGAGTAGCTACCCCAGGATCTGAAACTCCTTTGTTTTGGCTTTGCACTTTTTGATGTCACATATGCAGTTTGTCATGCCCACTACTCTCTCCCCCCATAGACTGTCTGAGGGCCTTTCTCAGACGATGAGATTTCTGTCAGGCAGGATTCACCAGCCAAAAAAACAGGAAGCACTGTAGGGTGATGGAACAGAGGCTGAGGAAAAAAACTTTGTCCTGGGGGAGGGCCGGCGTAATTCTGTGCAAAACCTCAATGCACGGCTCTGAGAAGGTTGTTATGTGAGAAGGATGTATTTCCCTGCTGGCTGTTCATAGGATTCTCCCCTCTCCTGCCAGAATCGCTTTAAGCTGTGAAGTCTCTGCAGCAAGGATTTTTCCTTGCTACCATGCCTCTCCTTTCTTCTCTCCCCATTACCCATACTTTTTATTCTTCTGTAGCTGGATTTCTTCTTGCTTTCCTTTTACATACGGAAGCTGAAAGAGAAAAGAGGAGGATAGAGAAAACACAGAATGCAAACTAAGAATTTGGGCATGAGGTTCCACTCCATACTTTCAGTTCAGAAAGCTAAGACAACCAGAAGGGAATAGGGCCAGGTTGGTGCTGAGATAATAGCCTTGATTCATGGATCCTTTACCTCCTTGCTTCTATAATACCGTTGCTGGGTAAGACGTGAGACGAGGGAGTGGAATGATAAACTAGGCAATCTGTTGGATTAAATTCAAAAACTCTTCAGAAACAATCCTCAAGGGAAAAAAAGTAACAACTTACTATTAGGGTAATGTTGGTAGCCTTGGGGTCTATTTCTGTTTCACCTTTCACAAGGCTCAACCTAATAATGAAGATCTCCTGAACTTCAACTTCTCCATGAGGGTAGATTTTCAGACTAATAGTTCTCAGACCTCCTTCTCCTTCTCTAAAATAGAATGATCCATTCACAGGGTCACCAATGTCACTGCTCAGGGGGGATAATGCCTCTTCTGAATTGGGTCCTAAAATGTCCCAATTAATCTGTGGAAAATATTAGTTTCAAATGTAGAGTCGCGTCAATATAATAACAGCCTCACAACAAAGGGAAAAAGTAACAGTGTAACCCAATTATACTGTCCTAAGAATCTGTATATCTGGTATGTGATTATACAGTCATACTATACTGTTAAGAGAATGGATGGCACACAACATAACTGTAACATCGGACTCTTCTCTCTAATGATAATATTTTCTAAAAATTAACTTAGAGACAGAGAGAAGAGAAACAGTGAAGGGTTATTCTGACTATTACTTTAAAAACAAAACTTCAAAATTATGGATGTTAATAAACAGAAAAGAATCAAAACTTTATTTTAAATGAGCACACACAGGAAAAAAATTATGTATGTTATTAACTTTTATTACAATAGAACCCAAAAGCTCTAATCAAGATTAGAACTCTGCCCTGCCACACCTTGTACTAAACACACCAGATAAAGTCTTTGCCCCAGAGAGCTTGTACTCAAAGTCCTCAAAATCCTGCGAAGACTCATGTACGTTCTTAATTTTACATTGCAAATAATAAAGTACCTGTATCTTGACAGGATTTGGGGGCTAATTTAATGTAAGACATAGGAAAAGAATGTAATAAAAATTGGGAGGGAAAGAAAAAGGAGGACAAGAGTAATATTATTCAGTTTATCATATAGCTATACTGCTTGATAGCTCCAAATCAGTTAGAAGTGGAGTTTTGTGGCTTTTTTGTGGTAATGTTTAAATGATGGGATCTGAAATATTTAGGAGAAGAGGATGTACATTCACCATTAGAGTAAATAATTGTTGTAAACATATATGCTGAAGTAGACAGGGCCTGATCATTCTGTTACACCAATGTAAATGAATGTAACTGAACGAAATGTGTGAAACTGGTATGAGAGAAGAATCAGACACAGTTGCTATTTATAGTTCCAGAGAGAAGTCAACATTAAACCGTTATTCTGCCCCTCAATAAATGGCAAGGAAAAACAGTCTTGAAGTTATGGCATAGGACTGGGAATCAGAAGACATGGAGCCACATACATGCCATTGCAGCTGCAAGGGGTTTGGGAGAATTCTCTGAACAGGAGCAGCAGGACTGATGTAAGTGAAACAATGCTGCCTCCCTTCACAAGCCCTGATGAATGGAGGCAGGAGCCGAAGTGCTTGTAGTGCTGAATGTTGAAGGGGGCTCTGGGTACTGTCCAGCATGTAAGGCAGCCCTCGGCAGGTGGCTGTAAGTTTGGGGTTAGATTCTCTTCTAAGTTTTATTCTCAGCTCTTTAACACAATTCTTGTGTGACCTGGGTCAAGTCACTTAATTTCTTGACATCTCAGTTTTCTGGTCTTCAAGCAGAGGGTAAATAAAGAGATAACATCTACTTTACAGTAGTTTTAGTGGGGTCTAAATTCATTCATGTGCATAAAGCGCTTTGAGAGCCTTAAATGTAAAGTCCTATGGAAATGCAAAGTAGTAATACATTATTGCTATTATAATTTCAACCTATGAATTTAATAAATTACATACCTTCCTTCTCTCAACATGATTTTATAGAGTGAAATTTATATCTTATTTTTATTGAAAACTACACAAAATTCTTTGAAAGGCAAGGCCTACCTGAGTTTCTCCTATCAATCCTCCAGTTCTTTCCAGCACCAAGGACAGTGTCAGTGAGGAACTGGGGTTTGGAACAATAATTCGGCTTTGGTTGAGGAATCGTACAAGTCCATTAGGGGAGTCGCTCTTAGCAATAGTGATTTGACTCACTAGGTGGAGCCCAAGGACTGCTCCTCCGGTGGCTCCTATCAGCTGGATTTCAAACTGCTCTGCAAACTCCCTGGGTCAAAGAGATCAGAGTCTTTAAAACACTAACAAACATGGAGTAAAAATAAAAGCTGAAAATCTAGTAAGTTGCCTTGTTGGTTGCATATATGCACTATTTTAAATGTACATGAAGCAATGAACGTATTGTTGATTATTCCTTTTCTTTGCATAAACCTGAGATCTGAAATAAAGGTAATTCAGTGACTTGGCAGCAGCAGCCACGGGCTCTCCTAACTTCCTGCACACTCATTGGTTTGTTCTCTTCAAATCAAAGTATAAGTATGTAGCATGCAATGGGCTAAAACTGGATTTCTAAACAATTATAGGGTAACAAATGAATAACTAAACAAAGATCCAACATCATTACCTTTCATCATCATCTGTAATAGAGACACTGATAAAACTCTGGTTCTGGCCATGATGAAAGATGACTGAGTTATTATTGACACTGTAGTCAATACCATTAGGAAGTGCAGAAATACTTTGAGAGAGAAAATCAGCTGTCACATAGCCATGAGTTCCACGCTTTCTCACTACAGGAATCATGATCATTCCAACATCCTCTTCCACTGCAAGAGTAATTCAAAATGACCTACTGTACAATAAGAGCGCATTTTTCAGAGTAGCTTCATAAACTGTACATGTAAATGACCATTTAGACACCCAAAATAGGTGATTATACACTTATGTGCCCATTGTACTCACAAGGGCATGAATTGCTCGGGCAATTGAGCCAACTGCTTCTAAAAATTGGCCACAGAGTGACTAACAACATTATAATATACATAAGTGGACTATCACTTGTTTCCCATAAGAGAATTATGTGCACTTTCTTTAATCAGATAGACAGAGAAGCTTTGAACAACATCCAGCTGTCTTATGTTTCTAGGTTCTCTTTTTTTCCCCTCTCAGGTTTTGATACTGATCAAAATACATGCACATTATTTTAAACTTTAATAACTGAATCAATAACAAAGAATACAATGCTACACTCGTTATGATTTGTCAGTTTACATTTCCCTCAATAGAAGATTTGTAGATTACTTTGTAATGTACAGTATGATAATTATAGCAACTATTCATGATCTTCAGAGAATATGTAAAAGCAAATGCATGCCCAATTAATACGGTGAATGAATAAGAATCAAGGTAGTCTTAAGACACATCTTAAACAATATAAGGCTTTACCAATTAATAACATCTTGAACTGAACTGGACCGATAAGCAAACGGCTAGCCAGTGCAATGCACAAAACTCAGCTGTAATATACTTTAGACTACTTCTTCAACTAAGTAGGGAGGCTGCCACATTTCACACTAGCTGAAGCTTGCAGGGATCTTCAAGAGCAGTCTTAAATAGAGCTTCATATTGCAGTAATCCAATGTAGTGGTGGCGGCAAAGGTACGGATATTTTCAGAGATTTTACTTATTACTGAAGATATCAAATGCCAGATTCATCCCTGGTGATCCTCTATTTATTTCTCTGGAGCCATAGCTAGGATTCATTTACCTCAGTATGTCATACAAAAGTACACCATAACGAATACAAACATTTGACTGTAATACATGAGAAGACAAATAATAATCATAATGGTAATACTTTGCTCTTCTATAAAACTTCCCGTCTCAGGATCTCAAAATGTTTTATAATTGCCATTGAAATAAGCCTCACAACACCTGTTTTAAGTAGGTATCATTCCAGATTGCA